>NC_058133.1:481787499-481803714 GCF_016433145.1 Gracilinanus agilis | reverse complement strand
TATATATATATATATATATATATATATATATATATTTCACCTTGGCCTCTTGGAATCTTGGGCTTCCTTCAAGGCTAAGTTCATGGACAACCTCCCAGGGGAAACCCTTCCTAATTCCACCATTGGTGGATATTCCTTCCTTCTCAAAATTATTATGTATTGTCGTCATTCAATCATTTCAGCTGCCTTTGTGACTGCACTATAGATTGATCTCTTTCTATGTGTATCTCTATATATGTCAAAAAAATATATATGTGTAGGTATGGCTATATGTATGCATCTGTGTGTATATATATATATATATATATATATATATATATATATATATATATTCTAGACTGATGGCATACATCTGTAATTCCTGTGAATTACAAGCTGAGTCTAGTGGATTGCGTGAGTTAGGAAGTTCTTAGCTACAACTAGCTAAGCCAATCGGGTGTCTATGCTCAGTTCTGTATTAATATAATATCTGTCCAAGAATAAAGAGGCAAAGGACTAGGTTGCCTCTAAGTTGGAGTAAGCCAGTTGGATTTGGAAATGGAGCGGGTTAAAGCTTCTGTATTAATTAGAGTAGGACTGTAGCCTCTTCTCTGTAAGCCTGGGCAAGACAGTGAGACCCATTATTATTATTGAGTTATTATTGTTGCTGCTGTCATTGTTAATAATAAAGTATTTATATCACGTACTTTTCCCAGTTTAAATCCCCTCAATCCCTCCTCATAGAACCATCCTTTATGATACAGAAGAAAAAAAGGAAAAATAAAGAATAGCTTAGCAAATCTGTTCAACACATTGGCTAAATCCCACATCACATATAGTGTTCTATGGCCATGGTCTCCCACCTTTGTGATGAAGAAGAGAGGTTCATTTGGAAGATGAGGCTACTGAAGCAAATTTCTTTAGCAATCTCTGAGCCAAATGATGCTTATTTGGCAGACATTCTTTACCAAATGATCCAGAAAAAAGCAAACTGTTTCTAAAAATCTGGGAATTTAATCTACTTTAAAAGTACTCACAAAAGCACAAATGAAGGACTTGATTAAGAAAGAGGAAAACACGTATTATCCACTTGAAATGCTTTCCCTCCTCACCTCGACCTCTAGGGATTTTTGGTTTCCTTCAAGATGCAGCTCATGGACAACCTCCTGATTCCTCCAGTTATTAATATTTTTTCCTCCTCCAAATTATTATGTATTGTTGTTTAGTAATTTCATTTGACTTTTTGTGATCTCATTTGGGATTTTCTTGGCAAAGATTCTGAGGTGTTTGGCCATTTCCTTCTTCAGTTCATTTAACAGATGAGGAAACTGAGGTAAATGGTTTAAGTGACTTTCTCAAGGTCATACAGCTAGTAAATGTCTGAGGCAGGATTTGAATTTAAATCTTCCTGACTGCAGGTCTAGCTCTATCTGCTTCCCAGCTGTCCTATTATTATGTATATACTTATTTTTATTTTCTCCCCTTTCAGCAAAATGTAAACTCCTCAAGGGCAGGGACTGTTTTCCATTCTGTCATTGTATTCCCAGCACCTAACACTTTGAAACACAGTGTCTTGCACATTTTTTTTTATCCTGGGACTCCATTCTAGGAGCATAGGGCCACCACCAGTAGGCAATGGGTCGCTCAGGGTCACCCAGCTGGGAAGTGTCTGAGCCTGGATTTGAACCTAGGACCTTTCGTCTCTAGGCCTGGCTCTTAATCCACTGAGCTAGCCCAGCTGTCCCTACTTTAGGTTGCAGTTTCTTTAGCAGATGTAGTTTTTACAGGGTGGGATTGCTAGCCCCATGCCCAACCCTCCTCCTTTTTCATCTGGGCTAGGGACCGGACCGTCCTTAGCCCAGGAGTGGTAAGGGTGGGCGATAGGGGTCAAGTGACTTGCCCAAGGTCACACAGCTGGAAGTGTCCGAGGCCAGACTTAAACCTAGGACCTCCAGTCTCTAGGCCTGGCTCTCAATTCACTGAGCCACCCAGCTGTCTTGCACATAGTAGGCCTTTAATAAATGTTCATTGAATTAGAATACATGTGAGTCATGAGGTCTAGGTTCTAGTTTTGATTATGCCACTAGTTTGCTCTGTGACTGTTGGGTAAATTAGTTACTTTATTCCCTGGACTTAATCTGGAAAAAGAAGGGATTGGATGATATAACCTCTATTGTCCATTCTAGTTTAAATCCCCTGATTTAAGGTCCTTCTCATCTCTACTATCACATAATTTTATATTGCAATCAGCCTCTTTTGCTGAACTATTCACTAGCATCAGTTTCTGTTAAGATTTCCAAAGGGAAGTAATGTAAGTAATGAGAACCAGTTTGCCAGCTTTGATCTCATCTTGAAATAAAAAGACTTCTTTAGGACCTAATTCTGATCCAATACTTTCATATGGTACAAAGGTTTGATCAAGGCACTCAGCCAAACATATTTACCCAGAAACACGGCCAGGCATGTTTCACTGAACCACAAAATGTGAGAAAGAGAAGAGTCCTTAGAGATTATCTAATTATAAAAATCAGAGTATTTTACAACTAGCAGGGACCTTCCAGATCATTGAGTCCAATGATTTCATCTTTTTCTTTTTAAGCCCTTACCATCTGTCTTAGGATCGATAGTAAGTATTGGTTCCAAGGCAGAAGAGCAGTAAGGGCTAGGCAATGGGGGTTAAGTGACTTGCTCAAGGTCACATAGCTAGGAAGTGTCTGAGGTCAGGTTGGAACCCAGAATCTCCTATCTCCAAGCCTAACTCTATCCACTGAGACACCCAGCTGACCCTACTCTCATCTTATAGAAGAAGAAATTGAACCCATAAGATACTGAGTGACAGAGCCTGAATCTTTTGAATTCAAATCCAGTGCCCTTTCCCCTGGATGACAGGAGCTAGCAGCCAAACTCCTTTATCTTACACAGGAGAAAGCTGAGACTGAGAGAGATGGGGAGCTTCTAAATGTCACACAACTTGTTTGTGGCAAAGCAGAATCCAGGTCTTCTGAGCCTAAACACACACTGGTTTCCTTGGCTTTCTTCAAGTCTCAAGTAAAACTTAACCTTCTGTCAAGTTCTTGCTGGTCTTTCTTAATTTTAGTGCCTTCCCTGAGAGATGATCTCTAATTTATTCCATATACATCTTCTTTATTCATAGTTGTTTGCATGCTACCTTTCCTATTTGACTGTAAGTGCCCTTGGAATACAGACTTTTTTTTTTTACCTTTTCCTTGATTCCTTAGCGCTCAGCAGAGTACCTGGCTTCTTGTTGTTGTTTAGTCCTGTCCAAATCTTCTGACCCTATTTAGGGATTTTTTGGCAAAGACACTGGACTGGTTTGCCATTTTCTTCTTTCTTCTCATTTTTACAGATGAGGAAATAGAGGCAAAAAAGGGCTAAGTGATTTTTCCCAAGGTCACACAACTAGTAAATATCTGAGGTCAGATTTGAACTCAGACTTTCTTTACTCTAGACCAGATGTTCTATCTACTGCACCTGCCTGGCTTGTAGTAGTAGGGGCTTAAAAATGAATTTATTGATTTGCTTTGACTTATTTTAATACCCAATGGGAAGTCCCTTTATGACATCTTGATGACAAGCTTCTCACTTGTAGAGGAAGATACATTCCTCTCCTCCAATCTATAAAGTAAGTTGGTCTACTTGAAAATCCTTGAACCAAATGAAGGTATCTTTGATCATATGGAACAAGAAGAGTTCATCTCCATCTGGACAAAACTTTAATTTTTCTGAAATCCATGAAGAAGATTAAAGATAAAGCCTATTGAAAAAATAAAATTAACAAAAAAACTAAGGATCTCAAAAAGCAAAAACTCCTGCTAGCTCACAAAGTGAGTTACACAAGTGTTCCTTGTGGTAAAAGGTTGCCTGTAATGTTTATGCTTCCTTTGTTTTGCTAGCATTGTTGGATGGCTTCTGTCCTAGAGGTTTTTTGCCAGCTTTTCATGAAACTGGAAGGGAAGCAGAGAAGCCAGATTCCTTAAGCCTCAGCAGCTTGGAGCTCCACTCAGAGCAGAAATTAAAAACACTTAAAATTCAATAAGTTCATTTGTAATCGTTTTCTGAGTAAGTTGTGCTTTTCAATTGACTCTTACCAAATGTGATCTTTTTATGAACAAACCAAGTTATTCACATGGCATTGTGATGGTCCTCATCTCAGAAAATGACTTAGAAATAGTGGAGGCAGCTAGGTAGCTTAATGGATAGAGAGGCAAGCATGAAGTCAGGGGGACCTGGGTTCAAATGTAACCTCATTCACTTCCTAGCTCTGTGTTCCTGGACAAGTCACTTAAGCCCTATTGTCTAACCCGTATCATTCTTCTGTCTTGGAACCAAAACTTAGAATTGATTCTAATACAGAAAGTAAGGGTTTAAAAATAATAGTGTAACTTTGATGGTAAAGGTAACTGGGAGAAAGACACTTCCTCTATATCAATGTAGTTGAATCTTAAAGAGTAGTCTGAGAATGGTTAAAAGTTAAGTGATTTGACAAAATCATTTTCTGTCAAGCTTCCTGACTCCAAGCCTGGCAGTTCAGTCATTATCCCTTGCTGCCTCTCTAAAGTAACTCATTCCTTAGTAAAATCAGAAGGACTAGACTACAGATGGAGGTCAATTGGCCAATCTCTTCCCCCAGGGAAGAGAAGCCATTAAGACAGAGAGAACTTGAGAGACTAATGAATATCTGTGGAGTGATTCCAAAGGAAAGGAATTCTACCCACTTTTGTGTTCAGGCTTATCTGAGCTTCTAAGGGTGGAGAATTCAAGAGCAGCTGGTATTTGTTCATTCTAGAAAAGAACATCTAGTTCTCTGTCTGCCTCACTAGAAAACTGAATAGCCCCTAACATCTGTGGGCCATCCAGAGCCAGTTTGTATCTGGTCCTTCCTGGTTGCCAATTATTCAGGTACACATAGAAATTACCTCACTTCCCAGAAGCAGGTCAAGATAGGGACCCATAGTAGAAAGTGAGGTAGAGAATGTTTTTGCTTTTCATCTTATGTTCTTTTTCACTAATGGTTTATAGACAATTAAGAAGCAGTGGCATTAGGTCAATTTGTTGCACAACTTTGTGTTCTCTGAAGCTCCTGAATCCAACTACTATAGGCTGGCTGAATGATCTTTGAAATATTTTTGGTACTGCTACCACTTCATTGTTTTGTTCTCTTTTACAGGTTTGAATCCTAAATCTGCCATTTCCTTACTGGTGAGATTTTGGGTAAGTCATTTAAATTCTCTAGGTTTCAGTTTTTCTTCATCTCTAAAATGAGAAAGTTGGACTAAGCAGTATCTAAGTTTTTTTTCCTGATCTTTTCCATTTCATCCTATCCATTTTCCATATCCATCCCTTTCCATTCTATTTATATTCTATACAAAATAAAGCAGACTTCTGAACATGCAAAATATCATTTGTTAAGGCCTCTAAAGAAAGGAGAAGACTTTACTTCAATAACTTTGGTAACAGAAGACTAACTTGACCCTAAACATACAATTGCTTATTGTTCTTTCCTTCCTGAAGACAGTAGCTAAAATTCCATCTTTAACCATGACCTAGTTTTTTTCCATGTTTAAACATGTGATAATTCATCTTCTTAAGAATTCTTGTGAAAAGATGCTTGGGTTGGAGATCATTTAATTGTGTTTTGGAGGGGAAAGGGTTGATGATAAGGGAACAGAGTCCCTAAAAAGTAGCTTTTTGTTCAAGTGTCTTCAAAAAAGGGGACTGTAGTAATTGCTTGTTTCTTAGTAATCTGTGACCAATTTCCCAGAATTCAGGACTATTGCCAGAAGTGCAGATAATTTAAAAAAATAGATATATTTCTGGATTCAGCATTGACATTGCTCTATCTAGTACTGACCTCTCTGGCTTCCTTTACATACTAGCTAAAATCTTACCTTCTATAGGAAATGTCCCCAACCTTTCTTAATTCCTATTTATTGTGTACAGTGCTTGCTTTAAAATCTAATTGGATGTTTTCTCCCTCATTAGATTGTAAGCATTTTTTGCTGACTGTCTTTCTGGGACTGTCTTTTGCTTCTTTTTGTATCCCCAGTACTTAGAATGATGCCAAACACATAGCAGATGCTTAATAAATGTTTCCTGATTGATTATATATGAGATCATCTTTCAGATATAAGGCAGATAGGTGGCAACATAGAACTATAACCTTAAGAATAAAGTGGTCCTGAGTTCAAATCCTGCCTCAGACACTTATTAGCTGCGTGACTAAGTAAATCATTCAACCGCTGCTTGCCTCAGTTTTCTCATCTGTAGATTGGAAAGTAATTATAGCACAGACACTTATTAGCTGAGTGTCACTGGACAAATCACTTAACTTCAGTTTCTTCTATTGTAAAATGGGAGCAATAATAATAACAGCTAGCTCTCTGGGTGGTTGTGGGGATTCAATGAGATAATATTTGAAAAAGCACTTAACACAGTGTCTGACATATAATATGTATTACATGAATGCTTATTCCTTCTCTCTCCTATGTTAGAAATAAATATTTGAAGAGGATGCTTCCTTCCCAAATGGCAGTTCTTATATTACTACCCCAAAATCTTTCTTTTGTCTATAAGAAGACTCTTCTTTTAATGTGAAGGGACTTGAATCTCAAGAGCAATAGTTGTTAATATTTCTTCTTTCTATGATTTATGATATTTGAAAATCAATTAGTCTCTTTTCTGTAAACTTAATTTATCACCTGATACAACATGGGTACTCAAATGGATCTGTCATTTCTTTGGTGCAGATGTTCCCTTCACTGTAGCAGATAGCAATCCATCCATGCCTTTCCATCCTGTGCAACTCTTGTCCTTGCCATAGGATCATAAATTTAAATCCAGAAGGGAGGCCATCTAGTTCATTCCCCTCCTTTTACAGATGAGGAAATTAATGCTGAGAGAGGTTACAAATTCAGGTCTTTCTGGCTCCAAGTCCAGGGTTCTATTGCTTGCTCTACCTTAAACTCATTGTACAGATTCTACCTAACATTCTAGAACATGCCTCAATTTCTATTAATATCTCAAGGATTCCAATGGAGTACTTTGGCTATCTATCCATTTATCATTTCCCCTCTCCTCCACATCCAAAAAGTCCTGCTTTGATGTGTCATCATAGTGTGTTACCGAACTCTGGTTTCCTGAGGTCTCCAAGCATAGAGTAAGTGTACTTTCTGAAGACCAAAGTAGCTAAGAAAGCAAAGGCTCATTATCAGCTGGTGATGGATTCTTTAACCATGTAATGAAATAATTTAGTGCTACAGGGAATTATGGGTGGGGGAACAAAAGATTATCAATGCTGCTTTTCCTGTTGATAATGACAGTGATAATGATGGAGAGCAGCAAAAGGTCATTTTAGAAATGTTGGTCTTAGAATCAGAGGACTTGGATTTGCAGATGGGCATTCACATTTCTCAGCTGGATGATCCTGGATCAAGTCACTTCCCATTTCTGACTCTTGGCTTTATCATTTCTGTTGAATACTATGCATTTCAAAGGATGTTGACACTGTTTAGTATAATTTTAACAAGAACAAAACCCTATCTAGAAATTCTCTTACAAAGCAGTCATCTATAGTCTCCACTTCCAGTGGGGGAAAGCATCTACTATTTTTAAAAAACTCTAAACCTTTCATCTTAGAATCAAAACTGTCTTTTGGTTCCAAGGCAGAAGAACTGTGAGGGCTAAGCAGTGGAGGCTAAGTGACTTGCCCAGGGTCACACAGCTAGAAAGTGTCTGAGGCCACATTTGAATTTAGGACCTTTCAATTCACTGAGCCACCTAGCTGCCCCCGAACCATTTATCTTTTTAAATAGCCAATGCCTCCAATCACAGTTATAAGGAAAGTGTTTTGTAATCATCAAGACTATATAGAAATGTGAGTTGTTATTACTGTTGTTGATGATGATGGTGGTGGTAGTTGTGATAAAGAAGACAGTAATTGTGAGCAAAAATAAAATAATAGTGATTACAATTTGAGCAGAATTGATGCTTTGAGGGGAAAAATATTCTAAGGCATCTAATATCTCATAGATTTACATGTTCCTTCTATTAAGTAGTATCCCTTCTTTGCCATTCCTACTGTGTCACTTTTGCCCAGCCCTCCAATAAAGGCACCACAGGGCTTTCTCTTCATTAAATGGAGCTCTACCTTACTTTCTCCTGATATTATAAGGATACTACGATGCATTCAAGCTGTTAAGCTGCTATTGCTCACTCTTGCAATATGACGAGCCCATCTTTTTTCTTTTGATAGAGCTTTTATTATTTACTTATTTTTAATTAAGTTTATTTAATTAATTAATTTAGAATATTTTCCCATGGTGACATGATCCCGCAGCCAATGAGTAATTCCACTAGGGTTTACATGCGTCATTGATCAAGACCTATTTCCACATCATTAGTACTTGCACTAGAGTGATTGTTTTAGCATCTACACCCCAAATTGTGTCCCCATTGAACCATGTGATCAAGCAGTTGTTTTTCTTCTGTGTTTTTACTCCCACAGTTCTTCCTCTGAATGTGGATGGAATTCTTTCTCATAAGTCCCTCAGAATTGTTCTGGATCATTGCATTGCTGCTAATAGAGAAGTCCATTACATTCAATTGTCACAGTGTATCTGTCTCTGTGTATAAGGTTCTCCTGGTTCTGCTCCTTTTACTCTGTATCAATTCCTGGAGGTCATTCCAGTTCACATGGAATTCCTCCAGTTCATTGTTCCTTTCAGCACAATAGTATTCCATCATCAACAGATACCACAATTTGTTCAGCCATCCCCCAATTGAAGGGCATCCTCTCATTTTCTAATTTTTTGCTATCACAAAGAGTACAACTATAAATATTTTTGGACAAGTCTTTTTCATTATTATCTCTTTGGGGTATAAACCCAACAGTGGTATCCAGCCCATATTTTTGATCATATATTTCCCTTAAAGCATTTTCTGCTCCATTTCTTCTATAGTTTCATATTTTCAACTTGCTCACATCCACCATGCGCATCTCCATTGATTTCTGTATGATCATCAGTCTGAATTCTTCTCAAATTTAAATGTTCCATGATTCTAAGACATACAATATCAATACAATATTGGCATTAATAGGATGGATCTTTGTTTCCAAAAGAACTTGGGGATCATCAAGGAAGACGTTTAATAATTACTTGAAAACAATCCATCCTACTCTACTTCCTTGTTCATTTTGGGCTCAATTCATCAACTATTTGTGTTGTCTGTTCAAGAGACCAACATTGACGGAGAGTCTCTATTTTAACCAAAGGAAACATTCTTTCAAATAGGAACTCACTCTTAAAAACTTATGGAGAAGGGTGATGGGATATCATGAGCAATATTAACTTCACAGGACAGAGTAGTAGTAGAAAGCAAAAGAGATTAAAGAAGGTTTAGAAGCACCAATAAGTGAAGTCATCCTATGGGCACTGAAGGATGAAAATGGAAGTACCACAAATGAAAGAAGAATAGAAAGGTTCTCCAAAGATTTTTAGAATAATCTTTTTCACCATTAAGGAAGGTGTAGGCTTACTACACTTGTTTGGACTTTAACATCACAATACCAGATGTGCTTATAGAGTAGACAGAAATAGCATGAAAGAGAATAAAGACATGAAAAACAGACTAATTAGAACAAGTGTAAATAGAGAAAGTCCATGTATGAGGCAACTTAAATGGAAGGGCTCAATTTACAAAATAGATGATCAAGGGAAGATGCCACAGGCATGTAAAAATAGATCTTGATAATGAAAAAAACTTGACTGAGAAAACATCAATAACTCCCATCATATTTTCCTGCTTTCCCATCTATACAGCATTTTGGTGAAAATATTCACACATGTGTCCAGGGAATCCTTGATGAGGATTTTTAGTCATCAGTGCTATTCTACTGTATTTGCATCTTTGGCATCACACAACTGACTGAAAGATGTAGAGAATACAAAATCCCACCATATTTGTTGTTCGTTGATTGTTAAAAAACATAATTTGATAAATAAAATGCTGCCTGAAAGACTGATTTCCCACAGAGCTCCCATCCATATGTTAGAATTACTTAAGATTCCTTGAAAGATATAAAAGATAATCTTATCCAGGGGGCCCTCACTGTGGTATCGACTAAGGCATAATACAGGGTGATATATGCTTGCAAAATGTACCCAGCACTAATGGATATTCCTTATATTTATGTGCTACATCAGTAAACATTCCCCCAATTGATGGGTAACTTACTTTGTTTCTAATTCTTTGCTATCACCAAAAATATTAAGGATAGTTTCAACCACTTCATTTTAAAGAGAAGGTAATCAGTGGAATGTTGGTAAATGACTTACCCAAGGTTATGTTGCTGGTCAGTTAAAAAAAACAACAACAACTCAGAAATATAACTTGCACTTCTTTAGTCAGGCCAGTGTATGCAATTAAAGCTAGAGCTGAAAGAGACAACCCCTTAATTTTTCAGACGAGGAAACTGAGGCTCAAGAAATTAGGAACCTGCCTAAACTCTCATAGGGTGGCAAATTACAGAGATGAGATTGGAATGAAAGTTCTTTAATTTCAAATCCCTGGTACCTTCTACTGCATCAACCAGTTTCCATAGCTCTATGGTGCCTTTGGAGATTTAATTGTCTGAAACACCAAGCAATGAGATAAACGCATTTTATAGGTCTCCTTCTCCCCCACCCCCTTTATAAGCATACATGATATTTTCCAATACTTTGCTGGCTGACATTTGTAGCATTTCTGAATTTTTTTTTAAAAAAAGTATACATTTCTAAATACCTCACAGTGGCTTATGAAGTCATTCCCCACAGAATCCTTGGGATTTGCCTTAGGCTTTGGAGGTCTACTGCGCAAGTCTGGTTCTGGATCTCAAAACACTGACACACAGTCACACCCACCTTTAATCTAACTGCAAGGTTTATTAATAGAATATAAGCCACTGGTGGAATACTCAGTCACACCAGAAAGGATCTAAGAAGACATGTGCTTCTATTTCATGGTCACCCTTGGGTCTGAGTCTATTTATGGGTCCTGGAAATGAAGTTTCACAAATAAGCACAACCCAGGACTTAAGCATTTATTTAGTGCCTTATATGTATTATTTTCTATTCAAATTGATGCAGGATATCCCTAGGTCTTTTGAGTCCATGCAGTTTTATATTAAACCATCCAAAGATAACCAGAGCCTTCAACCAATGCACCAAATCTAGGGAAAGCAGAACCTTTGAATGTACCAATAATGAGGACATTAGATAAAGATACATTCGGGAGTTGGGAGAATTCTTTTTATTTCAGAGGAAGCATTTATAAATTCATTCCTCTTTCTGTCTGTTTCTGTCTATATACTTCCCCTTCTTCTTTAGAAGAGGAGACAGATAACCAGATGCAATCATTTATTCAAGTTTGGTACACAGTCTATCTCTGAGAATCATGAAACATTAGTGCTGGAAGGGAACTTAGAAACCATTTTGTTTAATGCCTTCATTTCATTTTAAAAATTAAATCATAATGTTTTTCAATTAACAAAAAAAATCTCTTTTCCTCCTTCCTACCACCTATCCCTTGGTTGGAAAAAGAAAAACAAAACTCTCATTACAAATATTAGTAGCCAATCAAAACAAATTTCCACATTTGCCATGTCCAAATATATTTAAAATTACATCTACATGTATGTTTCTTAATATGTACCTTAAGCCTATCATCTCTCTTTCTGGAAATGGGTAACAGGTTTCATCATTGGCCATCTGGAATTTTGCTTGGTCATAGAGTTTGACAGAGATCTTAATTTTCTCAAGATTATTTGCCTTTCCAATGTTGTTGTTATTGCATAAATTGTTCTCCTGCTTCTACTTACTTTGCTTTGCATCAGTTCATAGAAGTCTTCTCATGCTTTTCTAAAACCACCCCTTTCATCGTTTCTTTTTCTTTTGTTTAAACCCTTACTTTCTGTCTTAGAATCAATATTGTGTATTGATTCCAAGATAGAAGAGCAGTGAGGGCTAGGCATTGGGGGTTAAGTGACTTGCCTAGGGATCACACAGTTAGGAAGTATCTGAAGTCACATTTGAACTCAGGACTTCCTGTCTCTGGAGCTGGCTCTCAATCCACTGAACCACCTGGCTGCCCCTTCATTGTTTCTTATAGTTCAGTAGAATTCTATCACAATCATATACCATAACTTGTTTACCCATTCCCCAACCAGTGGACACTCTCTTCCTTATTTTCCAGTTCTTTGTCCCTGACAAAAGAACTGCTATCATTATTACTATGCATATATGATCTTCATTTTGCTCAGGAAAAAACATGCGTAGGGTGGAGATCTACCCCAGTTACCCAACTTATTCATATTACAATAAACTCATAGACTTGTAGGTCACTCACTCAATTCTGCAACTGCTGCCCTGAATACTTTTAACTCCACAGAAAAAGATGACCCTCCTAGGTTAAGCACATCACCTCTAATATCATCATCATGCTTTGAACTCAATCCTTGACTAACAACCACCTCTCTCAGCCTCCTTTTCATTTTTATTAGAGGACTAGAAGGTAGAGAACCAATCTTCTCCCAATACCTTCCTTTACAGAGGGCAGAAACTAGAATTTTCATTTTACTCTACTTTGCATCTATTACTCTGTTTCATTCCAATTGCACTTAACAAAATGCCTCCATGCCTGGGACCTCTTGGCCTTCCTCCTCTAGCCTTTCCTGACTTATTTTGTGAGTTGTCTCCCACCATTAGATTGTAAGTTCCTTGAGACCAGGGACTGTCTTTCTTTTAATTAATTACATCCTTAGTCCTAGCACAGAGCCTGGCACACAGTAGGCACTTAATAAATATTTATTGCATTGGATTGGAATAGTTGAGAAGGACCTCAGAGGTCATTCTTGTCCAACCCTTTCATTTTATATAAGAGGAAACTTAAGATCCAAGGAGGTTTAGTGAGTTGCTCATTGTTATGTGAGTAGTAACCATCCAAGGTAAATCCATTCATTCCATTATGTATTTATTAAGTACCTTTCCTCTGTCAGGCACTATGCTAGTTTCTGGAGATATAAAAGCAAAGATGAAACAGTCCCTACCTTCAAGGATTGGAAAAGATGGCTATTGAAGTCCCTTCTAAATTTCAAAATCTATGATTCTGGGGCTTACATTCATTTGGTAACCAACATGTATCCACAAAATTAAATTATATAAATAGAAATATATGTAAATTCATACTTACATATCTTCTCCTGGAGTGCGATTGGCTAAGGATATTCATGATATGACAAGCAGTTTGTTTACAATAGAACAAACGTTCCAGAGAGTATGATGGAAGGGTTGAGTATAATGTGAAAGACATGACAAGGACAGTATGAGAACATTTTGTGAAAGCTCTATATCCCTCTTTAATCAAGTAGTTAAGTACTAAACAGGCTCAGCAGATACTTTCATGTTTTAACAGCAGTTTTCAAGCCAGAAATCTTTCCTGGATGAGTGTTACTCCCCTACCCTCCACCTCTCTCTGGTTGGTTTTTCCACTCCATCACTTTGGTTCTGCAATGTGTCTCTAGCTCTGATGTTTGTCAGCGACCCAGAGATATTAGTCCTATGATTCGGTTACTCATGTCTACTTTGGTTCTTGTCCTATATTCCAACCCTCTCCCCAACCTTTTTTTTAAATAGGTCAGAAGACTAAGACCTAAATTAGGAAAGGGGAGAAGGTAAAATTGGAATATCCAGTTCTTACTTCCAGGTCAGGGCTCAATGATCTAGAAAACATTAAATAGAGATCCTGAAAGGAGAATCATTACATGAATGGGGACATGTTACATAGAGATGTACACAGGGACAATCTAATCTGATTTAAGATGTTTAAAGAGAGAGTTTTAGAACTAAATCAAGATGAGAATTTCTTTGTAGAGATATACCAACCACTTTCACAAACTTTAAGGCAGACAAACCAAAGGATGGCTACTTAGAAGAACTCCTTAACAACTGAGAATGAAACCCAGATTAAAGAGAGCTCTCTGGAGAGAGGGAGCCCTGCATCATTAATCCACCAGCCTCTATGGCTGGCAGTGAGGAGACTGGGGTCACAAGGCTACCTCTCCATCCCAAATTGGGGCTTCATTTTTAATCTGGGTGATTCAGAGGGAGGAAGTCTTCAGTCCTGGAGATTAACATCCCTGTCAGCAGTATGGGCTGCATTCTCTGTGTCAGCAGAAAGTCACATAAAGTACAAAAATTTTACCTGTTCTTCCTGGAGTATTTATCTTTATTTAATGGGTTCTACAAAAAAAGGGACATCTCAACAGGGTGCCCAGGAGTGCATTTATACTTGGGAAGGGAAATGCAAATAAAGGAGGGCTGTGTCAGTATGGGAGATTCATATCTTTTAGATGGCTTCCATTCATTCTCTATCCCTGCCCCTCTTCCATTTCTCTTTTCTTCAGTCTATCTTGTCAAGCTTTCTGAGTCTATTTCTGTCTCTGCCTCTTTCTCTCTCCATCATTCTCTGTCTCCATCTTTCAGTCCCTGTCTCTTTGTCATTGACTCTCACAAACCAGAAAAAAGCCCTGTTATCATCTTTGTCCCCAAATCTCAGTAGATTGCTTCTGATTCTGTCCCTCTTTTCATGGCTTTTTGTTTGGGGGCTGCGGGTTGTCCAGGAGGATGCTATCTGTGATTTCCTTGTTCTAAGAGACTCCCTGGTGAGGAAACCTACTCTACAAATGTAACCTACTCAGTAACTAATAGTCCTAGAGGATTGCCTGAAGGATAGAGAGGTTAAGAAACATTTGATGATCCTAGACCTAGTGTTTTAAAGGTTCCCAGAAGTACATTTAGTCCAACTCTCTTATTTTATAGGTGAGGAAAGATAGATATTAGAGTGTCAGAAGGAAGACTTGATTTTACTTTTTGAATATTTTATGAACCTAATAAACAGCCAATGAAGTGGATACCTTCCATATATATGACACAAAAGAGGTTTGAACATGACACTTCCCTTCTGTACTATGTATAATTGCTTTTATTTAAAAGTATGTAATACATTCTACATGTTACTTTCAAAGCTGTCCTGTTTGTCTGTGACTCCTTCTGGCCTTTCTGTTTTATTTTGTGCATTAATAAATGTTTCACTGGCTTTCTTTTCTTTTTTCTTTCTTTTATCTTTAGCAACTATATCTCTACTCTCTTTCCTTCCACCTCTGTCCAAGACATTTTTGAAAACAAAACAAAACAAAAACACTTTTAAATAAATATGCACAGTCAAGTCAAACAGTTTTTTATAATGGCTACACCTGGGTCTGGAAATGTGAGTCTTATTTTGTATCTTGAATCCATCACTTTTCTGTCTGTGTCTCTGTCTTGGTCTCTCTCTGTCTGTTTATTGCTCCTCTCTGTTTTTCTCCCTGTCTCTCCTTTTCTCCCCTCTTCTAACTCCCTCAATTTTAAGATGAAGAAACTGAAAATTGGTGAGTTTAAGGGACTTGTCCATGGAAGTAGTAGAGCTGGGAGTTACCTATAGACTTCCTGACTCCAAATCCAGTGTACTTTTCAAGAGATCATGCTAGAGTTTTACTGGTGACAGACTGCATCAGTATGACACATACCACATTGTGCCAAATATAGGTTATGCTACCCCCCAATCTGACATATTAAATTTGAGTGCAGCCTATAATCAGTCTTTTTAAATTGAATACACACACACACGCACACGCACACGCACATCTATGTGTGTATATGTGTGTGTGCATGTGGGTACACATATTCTTTTCAGAGAAACCTCATTTTAGATTTGCAATCTGTTGGGGTGGGGCAGCCCTATATTTGGATCAAAATGGAACATAGAAAGATAATAATAAAAGCAACAATAACAATTATTTTATGTAACTTTAATGTTTGCAAATCATGTTATATGTTTAATTTAATTTAATCCTCACAACAACCCTGCAAGTTCTTTTATTATTGAGAAAGAAATTGAGACAGACTGAAGTTTTAAGTGATTTACTCAAATCACACGATTAATAAGTTTTTGAGATAGTATTTGAACTCAGGTCTTCCAGATGCTAAATCTAAGCACTCTGTCTGTTAAATGACCTACCAGTTCCTGATGCCTAATATGTAGAAATCTGTGATTGTATATACATATATACCTTCTCTCTCTCTCTCTCTCTCTCTCTCTCTCTCTCTCTCTCTCTCTCTCTCTCTCTCTCTCTCTCTCTCT
>NC_058133.1:481757690-481782521 GCF_016433145.1 Gracilinanus agilis | reverse complement strand
TAACAAAAGATCAAGAATATCAAGGGAAATAATGGGAAAAAATGTGAAGGAAGGGGGCCTGGCAGTACCAGATATTAAACTATACTATAAAGCAGCAGTCATCAAAACAATATGGTACTGGCTAAGAGATAGAGAGGAGGATCAATGGAATAGACTGGGGATAAATGACATCAGCAAGACAGTGTATGATAAACCCAAAGAGCCCAACTTTTGGGACATGAATCCACTATTTGACAAAAACTGCTGGGAAATTTGGAAAACAATATGGGAGAGATTAGGTCTAGATCAACATCTCACACCCTACACCAAGATAAATTCAGAATGGGTGAATGACTTGAATATAAAGAGGGAAACTATAAACATGTTAAGTGAACACAGAATAGTATACTTGTCAGATCTATGGGAAAGGAAAGACTTTAAAACCAAGCAAGAGTTAGAGAAAATTACAAAATGTAAATTAAATGGCTTTGACTATTTTAAACTAAAAAGTTTTTGTACAAACCCCCGGGGGGGGGGGGTTTGAAGGGGAAAGGGGAGCATGAATCATGTAACCATGTTAAAAATGAATATTAATAAATGTTAAATAAAAAAAAAAGAGAGACGATAAGCTTGGTGGGAAAAGCACTAGCAGTTGGAGGCAGAGAAAGAAAAATCAGAAAAGGCCTCTTGATTGGACACTTGAAAGAAAGCAGGAATTCTAAGAGGCAAGGGGGAAGCTTGTTTTAGACATGTGGGACAGGAATGGAGGCAGGAGATGAACACAGAGGCTGGTGCATGAGGTAGAGCAAGGACAGTTTGGACATTAGAAAGCATGGTAGTAAAAAATGCATGATCAGGTTGGAAAGGGAGGATGTGGTCAGTTTGCAAAGAGGCCAGAGAGGTTAATCTAGGAGTAGTAGGGAGCCACTAGTGTGTCAATTATATGTGAATTACCCACAGGAAAATAATCCTTGTTTCACTGGAAGAACTTATATAAGATGCCCATGTTTATTTGTCCCCCACCCTCACCCCAGTAATGGAGGCTTCTTTCCTGACTTCAGCTGTAGTATCATTGGGGCAAGACAATTGTATTGTTTGAGAAAGCTCCAGAAGTCAGATTTTCATGGATTCTTTTCGAGGAACCTATGAGATAAATTTTATGTGGAAGGGCTTTTTTGCCCAGATCTGGAGAGATCTGGCAATCAAAGCTAAGCCCTCAAGAGGCTTCAATAGATATTCATGCCAGGTACAGGAAACAAGGAGAGACAGAAACAGATGGATTGTGTCCTCAGCCTGTCTGCTCAGGGATCATTTTCCCATATCTTTGTCAGAAAGCCTTGTCCCTGTCTGTTACATTGGGAAGCGTAGAAGATTTGACTGTCTTTGTATTTAGTGACAATGGGTAATTCTAATAACCTTGTTATTTACACTACTTTTATATCTTAATTAAATGTTTTTACTATTGGGTTGGAGTCTTGTGCAGTCTGTAAATTACATTGGTTGGGGCTCAGACTGTGATTTGCAGGATCAATTATCCCAAACAGCCCATACTGAACCTCAGAAAAAAGATTGAGAAGCTTTAAAAGGTCCAATGTTATATTTAATATCTTACTCAAGGATCAGATGATTACTCAGCAACCAGGAGAAAAACGTAGTGGCCTGCACTGAATGAATCTGCAGGAGCTGAATTCCTAAGTGCTAGTTAGTCAGAAAAGGCCACCTGTAAGTGAGTGTTCAAGTTTGTAGGATCATAGTATTTTTGTACTTAATTTTCCCCCTTATTTTAAAATTTTCAAAATTTTCATTTTCAGTTCCAAATCTTTTCCCTCTCTCCACCACCTCCTCCACCCATTGAAAAGGCAAACAAATATGGTACCCAAGGATCATAAGATCTAGAGTTGTAAGGAATCTGAAATACCACTTAGTTCAGCTTCATCATTTTACAAAAGAGGAAACTGAGGTCCAGAGAGGCCATGAGACTTGGTCAAAGTCATGTAGCTAGTAAAAGATGATGAAAACTCTAGGATTTCTGACTCCTTATTTCTGTGTGATTTTTCACTGTACCAGGTTGATCTTCCTACTCAATGGAAAGAAAATGGGAAGGCATCCCAGGTATATAGTATGAAACTCCCTTTGGCTGACAGAACTACAAAACCCCATGAATTATATTCATGGAAGAATGGAAATTTCAGTTTCACCTGATTCTCCTACTCATGCAGTGGTCCAATATTAAGATCATCTGTAAACAAATCTTTGGGATGCCCTGTAAGGACTTAGAGTATGATGGAAAGAGAACTTGATTTTGAATCAAAAGTCCCAAGTTTGAATGTTAGTTACTTATTGTATGACCCATGTGATCTTGGGAAAGACAATTATCTTTGAGCTTCAGTATTTTTAACTTTACTCTCAATGATGGCATCGGACTAGATAACTCCCAAGTTCCTTACCTGCCCTAAATCTCTAATTCTGAGTAGAAGGACTTAGGGAAAGAGATGGGTAAGGAAGAGACAAGGAGAGTAATTCATAAAATCCAAATAATGGAAAAAGACAATCCTAAGTGAGACCTAGAGCCAGTCTTAATGACAATCCATGGGACACCATGGTGCAGTTGAAAGAGCTTAGAAGTCATGAAACTTGGGTATTCATTTCAGCCCAGTGACTGGCAATCCTGTCTACCTCATTTTCCTTATCTGTAAAATGTGCTGGAGGAGGAAATGGCAAAGCACTCCAATATCTTTGCCAAGAAAAAAACCGAAAAGGGGTCTAGAAGTCAAAGATGACTGAAACAATCAAACAACAACAATGATCATTTCCCATTACTCAGAACCTCTGACTAAGAAGGAACCTTCAAAGCTATTCCAGCTCATCCACAGCTGAACAAGAATTCTTCTCACAACAAAATGAGCATGACATTTACTTCTCATGGAGGCAATCCATTTCTTTTGGATTGCTCTCATTGTAAGAAAGTTTCTGCCACTTTTGTGGTTGTTGTTATTGTTTTCTGCTCTCAAATCTAGTGTTTTTTTTTCTTTCTTAACAAATTCTTCCCATTTGGGACCAAGCAAAACAAGTCTAATCTCTTTTCCCCCATGGCAGCCTTTCAAATATTTGAAGCCAGCTATCATGTCCTGCCAAAATCTTTTCTCTAGGCAAAACATTCCGGATTCTTATAGAGTTTGGCTTTCAGTCCTCTCACTACCCTTTGTCATGATCATCTAGAGGTGCTCTAGTTTGCCAGTGTCATTCCTAAAATGTGGTGCTGAGAACTGAACCCAGACCCAGCCTTTAGTCTCCTCTAGGCTTCCGTTTCATCCTCTAGAGAGGTCCCCTCCAGCTTTGTTATTCTGTGGATCTCTAATTAGGCACAAAATTAGCCTGAATAAGAGAACATTTTTTTAAGGTAGTACAGTTTTAAAACATTGAAATATTTGGCCAAATTGCTAGCAGAGAGTTTCTAAGCCAGACAACCTCTCTTTGTGTAAGATGAGCAAGATCTGTAATTAGCACAGTGCTAATACATCAATGATGTTTCTCAAATGCTTGAAAGCAATTCTCTTCAGAAGGTTACACACACTCTTAGGAATCCTGTTTGCAGCACTTGTTGGTTTAGGAATCTCTTTCCTCATGGGTGATATAGAGGCTATTGTTAAACTAGCTCAGGAATAAATGGTTCTGGATGAAAGGGGTCCAAATTCCTGAAGTCTTAAGACATTCCTATCTACCTTTCTTGAGAGATTAGGGATGTCAATTTACTGTTGATTTAGACTAAACAAACCCTTGTGTGGACTACTGGCTGCCAAATTGGAATGCCATCCAACTAGAGGCCATGAAATTCTTTAAATATTCATGGTGAGGGACCAGGGCCTTTTTTTCCCAGCTTCCCTGATGTCTTGTTTAGGGAAAGAGCTGCCTGCAGAATACTTGGGTGATTAACAAATGGGAATATAAGCTACATTAAAAACCAGGTGATCATCATTTATTTATAGATTTAGGGCACTGAAAACTCAGGAGCATGAGGACTTTAAAAGAAGCTGATGTCATGGGTGGAAAGCTGCAAAGCCTGAAGGAACAGAGGCAAGAATTAGGGCTCATGTCTCTAACATGGGTTGAGTGAATTTTGGCATTTCTCTTCATGTTTTTGAACCTTGGTTTCCTCATCTGAAAATGGAGGTCATCATAATACTTTGTACCACCTTCCTCTCATGGTCATTGTGCTTTGTAAATCCTATCCAACAACATTTACTAAGCATTTAGTATATACCAGGCATTGTTTTAGGCACTGAGGATATAATGGCCACACAGAAACACAACAAACAAGAAAAGACCCTACAAACAAGATTCTACTAAGTCCCTGCCTTTAAGGAGTTTCCACTCCACTGGTATGTAAATAAGAGTTTTTAAAACCTACCTTCATTGAGTACATTGTCACATTGTAGTATGAAGATGTTTTCAAAGACTGTATCAGAGACACTCAGATTCCACCCATCAAAACAATCATGCAACAAGCATTTAATAAATACCTACTATGTACCCAAATGATGCAGTGGATAGTTGTCAGACCTGGAGTCAGGAAGACTCATTTTCCTTAGTTCAAATTTAACTTCAAACACTTACTAGCTGTGTGATGCTAAGCAGGTAACTTACCCATGTTAGCCTTAATTTCCTTATTTATAAAATGAGTGGGAGAAGGAAATGGCCAATTACTCCAGCATCTTGCCAAAAAAATCCCAAATGGGGACATGGTAAGTTGGACATGACTGACAAATGACTGAGCCACACGCACTGTGCTAGATGCTGAGAATACAAAGATCAAAATAAATAGACCTTTCCCTTAAAGATATTATATTCCATTTGTAGATACCAGCTGGAAAGGTTTCATGGTCTGTGGGTCTGATGCCCAATGGCTATCTTGGATAACTTCATGAGAACATCATCATCAGATTGGAAACAGGAGGAGAATTTTTAGCCACAGAAATTCTTACAGATCCTCTACTAAATCCCACAGGGTTTGTAATATGTTTGGTGGAGGGAAGGCCCACACCAGTAGAATTATAGATCCCATGAAACATCAATTTGTTCTAACATTTTTTTATGAGGAAAGTACTTTCAAGTTATGAACATCATTTTTGTTTGTTTTTCACTTTGAAAAATTTTATTTAATTAATTGATTTAGAATATTTTTCCATGGTTACATGATTCATGTTCTTGCCCTCCCTTCTACCACCACCCCCATAGTCAATGAGCAATTCCACTGGGTTTTACAGGTGTCATTGATCAAGACCTATTTCCATATTATTAGTATTTGCATTAGGGTGATCATTTAGAGTCTATGTCCCCAATCATTATGGACATAATTTTGGAGTGTCATAGAAATATCGATTGTCCCTTTTAGAGATGAAACAGTGAACCTAACTTCCCTTAGAAAAGATCTAAATTAGTCAAATCAGATGGATGGTCAGTTCCATTCTAGGCTGGGACCTCACATTGGATTCTGAGAGAGGGCTGACCATTTCTAACATGGGGTGGGTTTTGATTTCATATGGTGTCTGTAACCTAGCAATTTTTTCCCTTCAGGAATGATATTTCAATCCATATTTCAAGGCAGGGTTATTTAATCAATGTCTGAATCCTTCAATCAATAAAAGTAGAAGAGTTAAACTGAACAGTAAGGCTAGTAGCTTTTCCACTCCTCTTAAGTCAGCCATTTATGGGAATGACTCCATTAACCAAACCATTGGTTTAGTCTCCAATACTCCAGCCTCTCAGGTTCCTAAATCCTCCTCATATATGACACATGAGATACTGTGAAGATACATCTGTTTTCAAATGGAAGCTCCAAATCCCAACATAGATGACTTCAGATTATATGTATGACCAAAGGTCCACTGTTACGATGATTACTGAAAGTTGTCTCATCCTTTTCTTGAGGTTGAGTGGTTGTTTGATATTTTGCTTTGCTATGGGACATTAGCTATGGTGAAAAATAATAATAATAACTTCCTTTTGTAAAGCATTCCATGGTTTACTACAGTGGTTCCCAAACTTTTTTGACCTCCTGCCCCCTTTCCAGAAAAAATATTACTTAGCGCCCCTGGAAATTAATTTTTTAAAAAATTTTAATAGCAATTAATAGGAAAGATAAATGTACCTGTGGCCATCATCACCTCCCTGGATTGCTGCAGCACCCACCAGGGGGCGGTGGCGCCCACTTTGGGAATCACTGGTTTACTCTGTCAGTCCTTTAGTCATGATATCTTCATAGGATCAGAAATTTAAATTGGAAAAGACCTTAGTACTATTAAGTCTAACCCTCCCTTATTTCACAGATGAGATAACTGAGTCACAGAGAGATTATTGGCTTGTCCAGGGCCACACAGACAGAATTGAGACTCAAATCTCTCTCTGGCTAAGGCCTGCATTCTAGTTCCATTTTTGAGACAAGAGATCTGAGTCTCATAAAGGTCAAATGGCTAATTAGGGGGGAAATCTCAGAGTAACACCCACAACTCCTGACTCTACCATTCTGTCTAGTGTACCTCCTCCTTTTCATTAAGATGTGTTCTGTGTACTTGGAGAGAAAACTGGGGGCTCCTACTGAGTGTAGATGGAGACAAGGAGTCCTAGTTAAATTGATTTCTGTGCCCATCACTCCCCCCATCCCAGTCTCCTCCTTTCTTCCATTTGTGCTCTGATTGGCTCCCAGTCCCTGGCAGGGGTGCAGAAGCTAAACTCTAGAAAATCAATTTATTGGGTCTTTTTCTTCCTATTTCGTTTATCCTGATTAATTAAAAGTGTGGCTACACTGCTCCCCTGGGCAGAAATCCAACTCACAAAAACTTCAGGTAATCAATAATGATTTGAACAGCCCACTGTTCTAAGACGGCACCAACAAAGCTACATCACTAGCCTACAGGGAGAAAGCCTACACTAGGGATAGATTCACTTCTCTGCCTGGAGACAACGCTCCCTCTCACTACTCTTACCCTTGAGAAATATAGGTGCCCACCAGCTGTCCCACGGTGGCTTTCTCCATAAACACAAGCTAATGAGAAACAAATGCTCTGGTAGATAGAACTCTGTATTTGGAGTCAGAAGGCATGAGTTAAAATCCTGATTTTGTTATTTATAACCTATGTGACCTTGGGAAAATTCCTAAAAAAAAATCTCTTCGTGCCTTATTTTCTCTATCTATAAAATGGAGAAATTGGAAAAGAGAAATCTTAAAGTGTCTTCCAGCATCCATGACAAAAATTCTCTTCTTTCTCTACTTCTGTTTCATTTGTTGAATTCATTTTTTCATTCAACTCATCATTTCATTCAATTCATTCATTGAATGCCTTCCCTTCCTTCAAGATCTAGTTCAAGGGGCACTTCTTTCACCAGGCTATAGTCTTTCACTTTTGTCCCAGATAATTATCTGACCAAGGGTTAGAAATTCTGGGTAAGCTTCTTTATATATACATGTATATATAATATATATGTAGATCTATTTTAAAAAAATATTTTTTTATTATTTTTAAACCCGTACTTTCTGTCCTAGTAACAACTCTAAGACATAAAAGCAAGAGCTAGGCAACTGGGGTTAAATGACTTGCCCACAGTCACACAGTTAGGAAATATGTCTGGAGTCAAATTTGAACTCAGGTTCTCTTAATTTTACGCTTGGCACTCTATCCACTGTGCCAACTAGCTTCCCTCAATACCATTAATTTCTTATGAGCTTCTCTCAAGTTATTTTTATGAGCTAACACCAAAGAAACCCTTATAAATGAAGCTAGGTTTATGAAAGGCACTTTACTCCCAGGCTTCTCTAGGTATTGGCATGCAAATAGCCTAAGCACAAATGCTAAGCCAAGAAGATAAGGTTACTGCCCTTCAACCTTCTAGCCCATATAGGTGACATTTATCATGAATATTTGTCAGTAGATAAATGAAGCCCCAACTTTCTTCTTTTTTTCTGGCTAATGCAAAACCTTGCCAGTCTCCCTTCCTAGTTTTGATGATTTGTCCTATCCACTAAAACTTTTTTTTTTAATCTGGAAAGCTCATTCTTCCCAGACTGCTCTCAAACTCCATAATCCTTTTCCTCTCACCTGCTGAAATTCTCTTTGAATTTCATTTCTCTTCTTCTTTCACAAACTTTAGCTAGAATGTAGAACTAAGTTCATGATCATGAAGCAAAAACCAAATGACAAAAAAGAAAAAAGGAATATAACACTAATTCAGAGACAGCCTTCTAAGATAGTATGTGGAAACACACTTGGCACCTGCAAAGATACCAAGAGCAATGCATCGTGTTAGTCTTTGGAGGGTCTTAGCTCTTCTGTGTTGTCCTGGAATCTTTGGGTCCACCTCCAAGATCATACTGACTCTATATGATTCTAGTGATAATAACCAATCTTTCTATGTCCCTCTAATGTTAGCAGAATGTTCAACATAAAGCTTTAGAAATAATATTATTTATCCCCTTTTTCCTGAAGTTGGGAGAAACTAAATGATTTATTTATCCATGGTCACACAAGCAGTTAAATGTCACCAACAAAATTCAAAGCCAAGATTTCTGATGTGAAGTCCAATACTCTACCTATTGGGGAACCATGGTGCCACTCATTGTTATTGCTTCTCAATCTAGACAGTAGGGAAACAAAGCAAATAGAACCTTCTCCTGGGTGATATAGTCTGGGACTTAGAAATGCCACACTTTTCAGCTACTAGTTTAAGAATCCATCTTCTTTCCCTTCCTCGGCTTTTTGTTGGAAAATCAGGGTTCTTATATCTAAATTACTTCTTAATTTGGCATTTCTATCATCATTCTTTTAAAAATTATCTAATTTAATTTTACAAGCATTAATTATTTCTCGCTTTCACTGTCTCCCTCCCCTCCACCACTGGACTATTTAAAAGAGAGAGAGAAAAAAGATAACCTTCATAATAAATATGTAGATTCTAGTAAAACAAAGTCCCACACTAGCCAAGCTGAAAAATGCATATCTCATTCTACATTTTAAATCTACCATTTGCATTTCAGGAAATGAGTATTGTTTCATCTTTAGTCCTTAGTACTTGTGATTTATCATTTCTTGCCATCATTCATACAGGACCATGACACTTGTTTCTATTCATCCTCAATTCCCTGACTTTTAATCTCCTTTCTGTACATGCCTTTTAAAAATTTGAGTAGGTCTATAAGTTGGGTAGCTAGGTGGTCCAGTGGATAGAGTTCTGGAACTGGACTCAGGAAGAGCTCAGTTTAAATCTGACCATAAGACACTTACTAGCTGTGTCACCTTGGATAAGTCACTTAACCCTATTTACCTCCATTTCCTTATCACTAAAATGAGCTGAAGAAGGAAATGACAAACCATTCTAATATCTTAGCCAAGAAAACCCTAAATGGTATGACAAAGAGCCAGACATAACCGAAAATGATTGAATAAAGGTTCTCTAAGTTGGTTCCATGTGTGACTACTTTTTGTTTTGGCCCATTTCCTTCTTTTCTTTCTAATAAGAACTATTTATATTTGTGTCATCAGAATTTCATTCTTAACAGTTTCTTGTCCTTCAACTTACTTCTTTTTTTAAAAAAAATATTATTTTTTTAGAATATTTTTTCATGATTCCATGATTCATGTTCTTTCCCTCCCCACCCACCCACCTCCTCCTCATAACCAATGAACAATTTCACTGGGTTTTACATGTGTCATTGATCAAGACCTATTTCTATATCATTGATAGTTGCACTGGGGTGATCGTTTAGAGTCTACATCCCAAATAATATCCCCATCAACTCATGTGTTCGAGCAGTTGTTTTTCTTCTGTGCTTACACTTATTTCTTTAGATTTTTAGGCCAGGTGATCTTACTTTTGAAAACTTCCCTCCAAAAGTTAAGGCTCCCCATCAAACCATGCTTGCCATCACCTCCTTACATACATTGCTAGCTATAAGATGGTATAGTGACTTCAATTTATCTGTATTCATCTTATCACCATAACTATGAAATAAAGCCATGCTGAAGCTGGATCTCATTTATTTCTGAATCTCTCATAGTAGCTGACACAGTACCTCCCACATAAAATCATAGCATAGATCTTGAACTGGAAAGGACGCTTCAAGTTTATTTATTTCAACCAGATCATTTTACACAGGGATACTGAGATCCAAAACGGTGAACTAACTTCTCCAGTATCAACCTACAAAAAGTAGATGAATTAGGATGTGGATCTAGGTTCTTTGTCTCCAAATTCCAATCCAGCAGCTTTTCCATAAGATCACACTTCCGCCCCTCAGTAGGCACTTGGTAAATGTTTGTTGTATTGCATCAATTTGGTTGACTACGGCATTGACCAAAGGGAAGAAGGGAGCCTCCTCAGTTGCCTAGAGACATTAATCCCAAGCCTGCCATTTAGATTTTCTTGCTCGTTAGTTTTTTGACTTTATTAATGCAAAAAAATTCACATCTGATTGGGAAATCATTAAGCTAAACCGAACCTCTGAGAACAAAGCAATTGAGTAGAAAATTGTGAACACTGCCTTTTTTATTTCTCCTCTCCCTGCCCTGAGAATGCAGAAAATAAATACTTTGGTATGTAGCACATCAGGGGGCCAAGGGTCAAATGACCTAAATTTGGGATGAAGAGACTCATCTGTATCATCACTGAGGAAAATGGCAATGGACATGGGATGTATAATACAGGATTTTGTTTTAATAATAAGCGCATCTGGCTGAAGAATGAATGCCCATTGTCCAGGATATGATGGGCAACCTGCAGAGTTGTTTATCAATACAAATATCTCAGATTGACATTGCAAATGGACAATGAGCCGAACACAGAATTGAGTAGGGGGGGAAGCGGGCTAGATTATCTTTAGAAAATTGTGCAGAGCTTTTAATGACCTCAAGCTTCCAACTGAAACATAACTCTCTTTTCTAACACCAATATTCTGGCCATTGTGTAGGCTGGAAGCCGTGGAATGCCACCGTCTTCAAAGAGTTCAAAGCGAGGGTTATCCAGAGGACAATGGAGAGAATATGGCAGGTGGGAGTAGATTATAGCATGTTCCCTAGGAATAAATGGATAAAACATAGAAAACATATCATCACAGGAATAGATGACCAGAAGGGGAGGCATGTTCATTCTGTATTGAGTGACCATTTCATGGGTCAGTTCATAGTTACACAAGGTCAAGAGAACACAAAAAAGGATTATGATGTCTCTTTGGAGAATTTAGAGAAAGACATGGAAAGGAATCACCCAGAATGAGAAGGCAAAAGAATGTGGTAAGAGGAAATACACATTAAAGATTAAAAACAAGAGGGGCAAAGCCCCAATCTCCCTGCCTTAGTTATATAGTTCCTCTAAGGCAGTAATAATCTAGGGTTAATATTCCAGAGATCTCTGCTAGTGAGTAGGAATATATAACTGATAGTAAGTGGTAGATTGATAGATACAGATATATACCTACATAGAAACAGATTGCTGGAAAGGTAGAATATTTATGCAACAGTATGTGCCAGGCATGGTATAAAGCAGAGGTATACAAAAGAGATAAGCAAGACAGTCTCTGCCTTCCAGGAGCTTACATTCTATTAAGGGTGGGGGAGATAAGAAGTAAGGGGACCTAGAAAGAAGTGGGGGCACTACTTTAGGGATTGATGGTTGGGATGGGATGTGGAGGATTTGTTCTAGGCACGATAAGGTAAAACCTCATCTATTAGTTTGGAAGAATCCAAAGTTCCTTTGATAATAAGGTAGGAATGATGGCAGCCTATAGAGACAATATGGTTTGGATTCAGTGGGCTGGGAAGTGATAATGATTTGGACGATTGGGATCATTGATCATCAGTAGCCACAATTACTACTGGCAATCTCCCATAGTACCCCCAGTTCTCCTATGTGAATGTCTAAGTAACTTTTCTCTTGGGTTTCTAGTTCCTGGCTCTCTCCTGCTTTAGGATTGTGTCTAATTATTGTATTATGTTATGACCAAAGGTCAATTTTTTCTTTTACAATGGAAACATTTCAAACAACCGTGGCTGACATCACAGGAGCAAGAAAAGATGAGGACCTTTTTATTGTACTAACATTGGTAGCAAAAGAAGGCTCTTTGGAACTTTTTAAAATAAGAATCGTTCATTATGCACCATTGCATGTAGTCAGCATTGGAGTCATAGGATCATACATTTAGAGCTATAAGGGAACTCAGAAACCTTCTAGTACAATACTCTCATTTTGTAGATGAAGAAGCTGAGCCCCAAGTAGGTTAAGTGACTGGTCCAAAGATCATTAGTCATTAGTAAAAGATATGGTTATTAATCCTTAGAGATGGGATTTTATTTTATTTTTATTTTTTGCTTTTTATTTTGAATATTTTCCCATAGTTACGTATTTCATGTTCTTTCCCTCTCCCCCCAAGCCCTCCTAACCCCCCTTAGCCAATGCACAATTCCCCTGGGTTTTACATGTATCATTGATCAAGACCTAATTCCATATTATTGATAGTTGGACTAGGGTTATCATTTAGCATCTACATCCCCAATAATATCCCCATTAGCCCGTGTGATCAAGCAGTTGTTTTTCTTCTGTGTTTCTCCTCCCACAGTTCTTCCTCTGAATGTGGCTAGTTTTCTTAGAGATGGGATTTTAAAAATAGGTTTTCTGACTCCAGAGTCAGTGCCTTGTCCACTGTAAGAGACTTTGAACTGGAAAAGACCTAAGAAGTCATCTAGGTGAACTCTCCTATTTACACATGAGGAAATAGAAGAGTAGAGGAGTGACTGGTTTAAGGTCTCATATTCATAACAGACCTGAGGTAAGAAATGAATTTTTTTGACCCCTAATCTGGGATTGTTAGGATAGCATAGTGGATAGAGTGTTGTGCCTGGAATCGGGAAGACCTGAGTTCAAAAATGGCTTCAGATGCAAGTTATGTGGTCCTGGGCAAGTCACTTAATCCTGTTTGCCTCAATTTCTTCATCTGTAGAATGAGCTGAAAAAGGAAAGAGCAAACTTCTCCAATATCTTTGCCAATAAAACCTCAAGAAATACACAGGGTAAAGAAAATGTAGCCCTTACTCCTTAACCAGCTACATGGTTCAGTGGATAGAGCTCTAGGCTTGGAATCAGGAAGACTTACTTTATGAGTTCAAGTCCAGCTTCACAAACTAATTAGATGTATGATATTCATGCCATTGGCCTCAGTTTCCTCAACTGTAATTATGAGCAAGAGAAGGAAATGGCAAACCATTCCAGTATCTTTACCAAGAAAATCCCAAATGGGGTCACAAAGAGTCAGACATGACTGAATGAACCAACAACTGCAACAAAAACCTCTAAACCAATTGTGAAGTTGGGATGTTGTTCACACAGGACAACACAATGGATACCAGCAACCTTTAAAGAAATACGTGACAACATCAGTTCCATATCGGGGGCTACAAGGCTAAGAAAGGTTGGTATAGATCGGTAGGAATTAAGGCAGAAAACTTGTCTCAAGCTCTGTTGGCTCAGAGGTTATAGAATCATATATCCAGAGGCTGAATGGAGCTTCAGAGACCATGTAATCCAATCTCCACATTTTATATTTTTTTTATAAAAGAGTGTTGATTAGCCAGAGATCCAGGGCTAGAGTGGGGACAACTTGGACTTAATCCTAGGACAGGAATATTTAGCGGGCATGGGTTGTACTTGTAGACTCTGTGTAAGAGAAACGATTGGGCTTAGTGCCTAGTTACACAGGATAATTCGCCTCGGTTGCATTATCACAGGTGTGCTCCCCTTAGGTTTGGCTCCCACCCTACTCTCTTCCCCAGTGAGAGCATTTCCATTATCAGCTTGGTTGCATCTCTGTGGGTCTCTGTTCTAGCTCCAAGAGGAGAGGAGCAAGTATCTGGGGTCTCTCCCTCCACGAAGCCTTAAATCACAAGGTCCAAAGTCTCTCCCCATAGTCTCCCAAACTTCAATCGAATGCATTTTTGCCCCACTGAATTTTGTAGAATTTGCCCCTGGTTAAGACTTGCTATTATTCCCAGTTGTGTGTAAGAGATGCTGTTGAAAGGGGAGGTAGAAAGCAGCAGAGCATTGAATCCTGTGGCTAAATCTTTTATAAATCAAAGAATATTTTTGTAATGCAAATAATCCTCCCCTGACTTTTCCTTCTTAAACTTTCTAATATACTCTATTTCCTAAACTCATTGATTATTTGGTTCCCAACATCCAGCTTCTCTGTAAGATCCAAAAGCAGCTCCTCCATGATGAAACTGAGGTGTGGAGAGAGGTGCTCTCTACTGGCTAGTCCCCAGGAAAGATCTTCTCTCTGGGCCTTTGGACCAACTTCACCTTTGAGCTACAATCCAAAGAGTTGAGCACATTTAGCAGGATGCCTGGGATAGACTGGAAGGAGGATTTGTCTATTCAGGAAAATGTAAGCTCTTTGAGGTCAAGGACATTTTTTTTTGGAAAGGTGGATTGGGTTCTAATCCCAACTACTGGTTACTACCTAGGTGCTCTTGGTCATCACTTAACTTTCCTGGGCCTCAATTTCCTGTCTATTAAATGAAGAGAGTCTATTATGCGCCTTTTAGCTCTTAATCTTTGATCCTATAATATTTGTCCTGTTGCATTTCTCAGAGGAAAGAATTGAACACCATTTTATTGTTCTGTTTTTATATTTTATTTTTCCTCAATTACACATAAACACAATTTCCAACATTTACCAAAAAATTGAGTATCGAGTTCTCTCCTTCCCACTTTCCTCTCAGTGAGATGGTAAGAAATCTCGTATAGATTTTACATGTGCAATCATGTAAAACATTTCCCCATATTAATCTTTTTGTGGAAGGATACTTGAAAAATGGGGAAAAAAATTAAGAATGTGGAAAAAAATTTGCTTTGGTTTGGATTCAGATCCTATCAGTTCTTTCTCTGGAAGCAGATGGCATTTTTAAAATCATGAGTTTTTTTGGGATTGTTTTGAATCATTGCACTGCTGAGAATGTCTAAGCTATTCCCAGTTATTCATCATATAGTATTGCTTGGCACTGTGTATAGTGTTCTCCTGGTTCTTCTCAATTCACTTTGCTTTAGTTCATGTAAGTCTTTCCAGATTTTTTTGACCCTCTCCTGCTTGTCATTTCTTAAAGCACAAAAGTATTCCATTAAAATAATATGCTATAACGTATTCAGCTATTCTCTAACTAATGAGAATCCCCTTAATTTCCAATTCTTTGACATCACAAAAAGAGTTGCTACAAATATTTTTTGTACCTATAGGTCCTCCCTCCCATTTTAAAATCACTTTGGGATACAAACCAAGTAATAGTATTGCAGGGCCAAAGGGGTTATTTTATAGCTTCTTAGGAATAGGTCCAAATTACACTTTTTAAAAACAATCTAAAAATGTTTTTTATTATTATGATAAAACAATCATTACACATTTCTAAAGTAAATGATCAATAAAGTTTCTAATGGGAAAATAGTACTTATTATTTACCTTTTTGAATTTAAAAACTTCTCAGAAAATCTGTAAAGCCAGTGCACATACATTTGATGAATAGTTTTATAACTATACTATAAGTCATGACAAAGTTGATCAACAAAATCAACAATGTTCTACTTGAAGAATTTTACTATTGTAAATATCAGATTCAGTGTTACTGTAGTTAACAGCAAAGAGATATAAAACCTGCCACAGAGAGACTTCGAGAAGTGATTATTTTTATTAATTGTTTTAATAACTCTGAAATTCCTAAGAAAACCATTTAATTGAATCAGTTCACAACTCCCCCAAGAGTGCATTAGTATCTCAGTTTTCCCATGTCCCCTCCAAGTTGTGTCATTTTCTTTTTCTATCATAATAGCCAGCCTTATAAGTGTGGGGTGGTTTTTCAGAGTTGTTTTAATTGGCAATTCTCTAATTAATAGTGATTTAGAGCATTTTTTTCACATGATTATGGAGAGCTTTAATTACTTTGTCTGAGAACTGTCTGTTCAAGTCCCTTGACAATTAATCAATCGGGGAAGGACTTGTATTCTTAAACAATTGATTTGTTTCATTATATTTGAGAAATGAGGCTTTAATTAGAGATACTTGTAAAATTTTTTCACCATTATGATAACTGTATAGTATTCTCCATCTTACCCTCTAATTTATTCTCTTCTCTTTCCTTTCATTCTGTCCACTCTCAGAGGTGTTTTGTTTCTGATTCTATCATCCTCTCTTCCTTCTTTTATCTCTTTCTCCTCTTATTTTCCTGTAGGATAAAATAGATTTCTTTACCCAATTGATTGTGTATATTCTTCCCTCTTTGACCCAATTCTGATAAGAGTAAGGTTCAAGCATTCTTTTTCCACCTCCCCACCTTTCCATTCATTGTACAAGCTTTTATAAAAGATAATTTACCCCATCCTATTTCTTCCTTCTCCTAATGCATTGCTCTTTCTCACTCCTTAATTTAATTTTTTAAAGATATTATCTCATATTCAACTCACACCTTTTCACTCTGTTGATCTAGACTCATTCTAACTGCCCTAAAATGATAAATTTCTTAGGAGTTACAAGAATCATCTTCACAGATGTAAGGATGTAAACAATTTATCCTATTGAATGCCTTTTGATTTCTCTTTCTTGTTTACATTTTTATGCTTATTTTAAGTTTTGTATTTGAGAATCAAATTTTCCATTCAGCTCTGTTCTTTTTATGAGGAATATCTGAGAGTCTTCTATTATTGAATACTCATTTTTTCCCTCTTAATGATTATGTCATTTTTGTTGGGTAGTTGATTTCTGGCTAACGTCCTAGCTCCTTTGTCCTCTGGAACATAATATTCCAGGCTCTCTAATACTATAATGTGGAAGCTGCTAACTCTTCTATTATTCTGAGTGTAATTTATGACATTTGAATTGTTTCTTTGTGGCTGCTCACAATATTTTCTCCTTGACTTTAGAGTCCTGAGAATTGGCTATATTATTCCTGGGAGCTCTCCTTCTGGGATCTCTTTCAAGAGGTGATCAGTGGATTTTTTCAATTTCTATTTTATCCTCTGGTTCCAGAATATTAGGATAGTTTTCCACGATCAATTCTTGAAAGAGTCTTTCTTTTTTAAAAATTAAACCTTTACCTTTTGCTTTAGAATCAATACTATGTATTGTTTCCAAGGCAGAAGAGTAGTAAGGGCTAGGCAATGGGGCTTAAGTGACTTGCCCAGGGGTCATAGAGCAAGGAAGTGTCTGAGGCCAGATTTGAACCTAGGACCTCCCATCTCTAAGCTTGACTCTTAATCCACCAAGCTACCCAGCTGCCTCTGAAAGATGATTTCTAGGTGCTTTTATTTTATCATGGCTTTCAGGTAGTCCACTAATTCTTAGATTATCTCTCCTGTTTCAATTTCCTGTTTCAATTAAAAAATATTTCAAATTTTCTTTCTTTCTTTTTTTGTTTGGACTTTGATTATTTCTTGATGTCTCATAACAGAGGCATTAGATTCCACTTGTCCAATTCTAATTTTTTAGGAATTATTTTCTTCAATGAGCTTTTGTACTTCCTTTTCCTTTTGGTCAATTTTACTTTCTAAAGGAGTTTTTTTCTTCAGTGAATTTTTGTTCTTTTTCAATTGGGCCAATTCTGCTTTAAAGAAGTTCTCTTTAGTGGATTTTTGTGCTTCTTTCCCTAATTTGCCTATTTTGTTTTTTTAAGATATTATTTTCTTTAGTATTATTTTGTGCCTCCTTCACCAAGCTGATTCTTTTCTTGTAATTTTCTTGCATTGTGCTCATTTATTTTCCCAATTTTTCTTCTACTTCTCTTATTTGATTTTTAAAAAATTTTTTAACTTCTGCATTAGTTCTTTTGGGGTTTGAGGCCAATTCATATTTTTCTTGGAGACTTTGGATGCAGCAGTATTGACTTTGTTGCTTCTTCTGAGTTTGTATTTTTGTCTTCCCTATTACCAAAATAACTTTCTATGTTGAGTTTCTTTTTGTGTGTGTGTTGTGTGTGTTATTGATGTTTGCTCATTTCCCTAGACTTTTTCTTGTCCTTTTACTTAAAATACAGGTTCTCTGTGTAGCTGCCTTTAGAACTAGTTCTGGAAATCTATAAGTTTTCAATTATTCCAAAGTGGTATGGTTTAAGGAGAAGTATGTTTAATTCCTTCCTGTCCTATGCTCTTCTCTGTGAGCAACCACAAACATTCTTTTCCATCTTGGTACTGTGACCAGGATTCCCCCTTCTCCTGTGTGCTACAAGCATTGGTGTGTGGAATTCCTGCTTCTCACCCTTACCACCACCCAGAGACACAACATAGATTTGCACATGAGCAATGCAACAGAATCTTGTACCCAGAGCCAGCAAAGATACCTTCTTAATTTCCTTCTGCATAGTTTTCTGGCTCCTCTTATTGTCTGTGGCTAATTGCTCTGGAAGCCCTTGCTGCTGATTCAATTGCCCCCAAGGCTTATGCTGGCTTGCAGAAATGGGCCTGATGTACTACTTTGCAATGCATTTCCATCCAGTGCATAAATCTTTCATGCCAACCTTTTAAATTATTTTGGGCTAAAAAAATAGCCTCACCCCATCCTTTGATGGATTCCGCCATTATAGAATGTTGTTTGTATATCAAAGTTGATTAGAGGGTAATTTGGTAGAGATAAGATGGGACAGTGTACCTTCTCTGCCATCTTGGCTCACCCTTTTCCCCTAATATAGTTTTTCTACAATGCCTGGCATATAGTAGATAGCTAATAAATGCTTAGCAACTGATTTATTCCTGACTCCAAGACTATTTACTGCCTAACTCTGCCTCTCACTTGTCATATATTTTGTTGTTGTTCTTGATCAGTCATTTTTAGTCATGTCCAACTCTCCATGACTTCATATGGAGTTTTCTTGGTAAAGAAACTGGAATAGGTGGCCATTTTCTTCTCTGGCTCATTTTACAGATGAGGGAACTGAGGCATACGGGGCTAAGTGACTTTCCTATGGTCACACAGCTAATAAGTGTCTAAAGCTGGATTTGAACTGAGGAAGATGATTGGTTCCAAACCTAGCATTCTAATTACTGTGCTCCATATTACAGGTGCTTACAATAATAAATACAGAGCAAGAATGAAGCTCAGAGAAGATGAAATTTAACCAAGCAGCTCAGTCAATGTCATTAGGGCTTTCCTCTTCTTCAGATGGAGAGATGCCACTCGGAAACAGAAGCAAAGAGTATAAGAATTTGGAAGGACTACTAGAAACCTTCAAGTCAAATCTCTTCATTTTAAAGAGGAGGGAATTGAGGCCAAGAGAAGGTAAGTCACTAGCCCTATGTCTCATAGGGAAAAAATAATGGCATCAGGACTAGACCTCATATTCCTTGACATACACAGTTCAGTGATCTTTCTATTACATTACATCACTTCCCATGGCAAGAGGGCAAACACAGCCAGGAACTTTTTTTTCTAGCTCAGTGTTTTCCAAACTAATTTAGTCATGGAATACTCAAGGGCTTGAAAGATCTTGACAAATGATAAATTCTAGTCTGGGGGACCTGGGACTATGAAGCAGCTCTGGGATAAAGAGAGCAGAATAAAGGATATTAAACCTATTTTCATAATGAAAAAAGTCGCATGTAATAAGTACTTTTGAGACATACATAGTTTCATATTTAATATTTTAGAGGAGAAAATATTGCTAGCATTGAAATTTCTCAAGTGCCCTCATTTTCATTGTATGGAATACCAAAATTTGTTAGAACTAAAATTGGGAAAAGTTGCTCTAGTTATTTTGCTGACCTGCTGTGAAATTATTTCTAATAATTTCCTATATTCATTCTCAGTATCAAATGAGAATGATGATAATAAATCAATTGCTTAACATTTGATAATCATCTATTCTATTCTGAAGAATTTTATTACTGATAACACCATAGGTGCTAGACTCTGGATTGCCTTTGGAAAATCAAGGAGGGTGTTTTTTGGGGATAGCATCAGTCTTTGCCTTGAATCAGGAGTTCATCTTCTTCTTGTTGTTGTTTTTTTAACACCAGTAATCCTCAGTGAAAGACAGTGTGTTATAGTGGATAGAGAACCTATCTTGGATCCACAAAGTCCTGGGTTCAAATTTACTAACTGTTTGTCCCTTGGGAAGTCACAACTCTGTTGGCTTCAGTTCCTTATCAAATGAACTGGAAAAGGAAATGGCAAATCACTTCAATATCTTTGTCAAGTCTATCCCAAATGGGGCTGTAGGAAGTTGAATACAACTGAAACAGCTGAACAAAAACAACAACAAAAGGTAAGTTGTTAAAGGTAAGTTGCTAAAAAACATATTAAATTACATTCATCAAGATATTTTCCTTACCTAGGAGTATCTTATAATAAATGAAATTCTTAGTCTCAGGACCTATCCCAATATGAATTCATAGATCAAAGAAGCATAGACTATGAGTTAAAGAGACCACCAAGACTATTGAGTCTAATTCCTTCATTTTACCTATAAAAGAAATAAAGGCTAAGAAAAGCTAAGTAAGGCAGGGTCACAGCTAGTAAGTATCTATCTAGACAGGATTTGAATCTATTTCTGACCATGTCTGACAACTCCAGCCATTCTCTGAAGATCCTCCCCCACTCCACAGAAAAGATCTTATAATTATTGTTTCTACTATTAATCTAAAGCTTATAAAAGTGCCTGGCCCATAGTAAACATCCTTCATAAGTAAACATCCTTCACATTTTTCCATTGATTGATGACACACCAGGGGCATCCTTTGATGGAATACAGCAAAGGATTAAAGTTGAGGATGACTCCAAGGGCAATTAGAAGCCCATGATGAGTGAGAGCAAGATGAAACACATCACAAACAGGGGATTGTGCATAAGAAAGAGCATCAGAGAAATGTATAACTAGAAAAAATGGGCTGTGTAATCAGAAAAGGGGGCACATGTGATCAATAAGTATCCCAGATGGCCATTGGCAAACAAGTATTGATATAAGAATGGGTAGAAGTCTCATTGTACTTTGCTTCTACCCTCTGTGGCAGTTTTATGCAAAGGAATGAAGGAGGTACAAAATAGGGAGACCCTGGATTATATTGTAGAGCTGGAAGGGATCTAAGAGGACATTCAATCCAACCTCTTCATTTTTCAGATTATAGAACAAAGGGAAAGCAATTCACTTCTCTAGGCATGTATAGCCTGTAAGTTGCTGAGGCCAGGTTTGAAATTAGGTCTTCCTGACTCTAAGGCCAGTATCTATGGTTTCCAATCTGCATCAATGAAGGATGTATCTAGATCAGCGATGGGCAAACAATAGCCCGCCAGCCAGATGTGAACCCCTGAAATGTTCTATCTGGCCACGTGACATTATTCCTAAACTGATGAATACAATGAGTAGGATACAATGCAATGAAACTGCGAAAGAATTGACTTAGAAACAGACTGACAGATGAGCATTTCCTTTCCTTTGGCCCCCTCTTTAAAAAGTTTGCCCATTCATTATTGATCTAGATCAGTGATTCCCAAAGTGGGCACCACCACCCCCTGGTGGGTGCTGCAGCAATCCAGGAGACCGGTGATGGACACAGGTGCATTTATCTTTCCTATTAATTGCTATTAAAATTTTAAAAAACTAATTTCCAGGGGGCTAAGTAATATTTTTTCTGGAAAGGGGGCGTAGACCAAAAAAGTTTGGGAACCACTGATAGATGATTCTTGTTGAGTGGTTTCAATAACATTCGACTCTTTGTGACCCTAGTTGAGATTTTCTAGGCAAAGATATTGAAGTGGTTTGCATTTACTTCTCCAACTCACTTGACATATAGGGAAACTGAGGCAAATAAGGTTACATGACTTGCCTGAGTTCACATAGTAAATGCACATGACTGGATTTCAACTCAGGAAGATGTTTTGTTGATTCCAAGTCCAGTGCTCCATCTACTTACTGCACCATCACAATTCAATCAAGCTTCAACCATGGAATATGGTGATATCACTACAAGCATTAACCCAGAAGGAAACCTTTTCCAGATTGTTCTTCAAAAGGGGAGAGAGAAGTGAAAGTTAGAAAAATGGATCCTTCTTGACAATATGTTCATTTTTAATGACTCCAGCCATTATATGAAACTCCATCCTTCAAAAAAGATGGCTGATGCAAATGCAGGAGCATCTTTGTGCATCTGGATGTAGGTCTCTAAATGGAAAACATATTGGGCTAGGAGTTGGGAGACACAGATTCTGGTCCCAGCTCAATGCCCTCTCTACAAGTGCCACATGATATGGAACAAATAATGGTGACCTTAAAGTCAGAGGAATTGGGTTCAAATCCAAATCCTGCTAAATATTTGACTTAACTGTGGGTCCTCGGGAAGATCATTTAATATCCCTGGGGCTCAGAAACAAAATGAGATGGACGGACTATGTGGCTTTTAGTGACCCTACCAATTCTCGATCCATAACTTATCTGGTCATCAATTTATTTATCTGCAAAATGGGAGTGATGGAGTAATAAGAGTAAGTATTCTTCTCTCTCTGCCTCTTGGGGCTGTTGAGATCAAAAGAAATATTATAGTTGCTTTGTAAAGTGTTGTTCATAAGCAGAGGCTTATTATTGTCCATTAGTCCACGTTGATCTCTGTGTTCATCTGCTCACAACCGTGTGTCTGTAAATAAGCACGTTTACAAATGGGTATTAATGTGCTCATGATTATGTAGAGATATCACATCATGGGTGCTTTTGTTTACCAGCTCACTACTACATGACCAAATGCATTGGCCCATTAAAGCAAATCTAGGACCAAAGCAGGTGGGTTGTAAACTCCTTGAAGGCACTCATGGTGCCATTCGTCCATCCATCTCCACTACCAATACGCTGCCTTGTACAAAGGAGTTGGTTAATCAGTACGGTTGACTTAGGTTGCTATGGTTTATTTATCTTAAATAGGATTCTATTTATAACAATTCACTTTGCTCACCAGCTTTCAGGGACTTGTCTTTTGTAAGCCAGAATGATTCACCTACACCTATCTTAATATATCAATTTGCACATTGTTTTTTAAAAATTCTTATCTTCTCTTTTAGCATTGATACTGAGTATTAATTCCAAGGAAGAAGAGCAGTAAAGGCTAGGCAATAGGGGTTAAGTGACTTGCCCAGGTTCACCCAGCTGGGAAGTGTCTGAGATCAGATTTGAACCTAGGACCTCCCATCTTCAGGTCTAATTTTCTATCTACTGAGCCACCAAACTGACCTATTCATTGTTTTTAATCTAGCAATCTGATTCAATCCTGCAAGCATTTAATAATGTGCCACATGTGTCAGGCACTGGCATGGCATTATGGATATTTAAGAAAAAATTGTGGAAAAAAAATTCTGTCCTCAAAAAGCTCCCATTCTATTGGGTGGGGAGTGGTAGTGGATGAAGTAATTAACAAGTATTTATCAAATGCCTAATATGTGTCCAACCTGGGGTTTAGCCTTATGAGGAGACACAAAATCAGTAGAAACCAGGTTAGCTCAACAGGAATGAGCAATTGGGCATTAGGAGTCCATAAAAAGTTCCAAAATGTACAGTCTAGACATCCTATTGTATTGTGTTCTAAGTAATAAGCATGTCTTCTACTTAACTGAATTTTATTGATGCAAAATTACTCTAGAAATCATTACATGAGGCTATGGTCACACAAGTCTCAGCATACTTGTATATTTGAGAATCTCAATACATTTAACCTTTGAAGTATCTTTTTCTAAGGAACTTCTGAGGGAAGAACCTTATTGATATTGTTCAACCTCGCTACTCCAATGCCGATGAACAATTAGGGTCAATCGATCGCTCTCTCACAAGTATTTCTTAAACTCTACATGAACGCGAGACAAACCAAGGACAAGAGCTATTTTCAAAGAAGCAGACTGCTTATAAACCTGTGGTACCTATGGGAGAGCTACGGTGAAGACCCATTTGAGATCATCTAATCCAACACTCATTTTCTAAAGAGGAAACTGAGGCTCATCAAGGGAAATGATTTGTCACAGGTCATTTGGCCAGCACATGGTCTAGTGACAAGTTCAGGAACATTTGAATCAAGCAAGGTCTGACTGGCACTCTGCCGTCCATGCTGTTGGTGATTTTTTCCAAATCATTTGACTTCAGGCAGCTGGATGTGTGGTGTAGTGGATAGAGTGCTGGGCCTGGAGTGAGAAAGACCAGAATTCAAATCTGCCCTCAGAAACTTATTAGCTATGTGACCCTCAGAAAATCACATAATTTTTATCTGCCTCAGTTTCCTTATTGGTAAAATGGAGATAACAATAGTATTTACATCTCAGGGTTGTTGTGAGGATCAAATGAGATAATACAGTTTTCCAGAGAATAGTGCCTATACCATTTGGAAAACATGCATAAAAAATTTTGACCCTCTCTTCATATCAGAGAAGTCTGAATTTTTTCTTTATCTTTTCTGAGTTGTTTACAGTAAAAGAAACTATAATCATGGCATCCAAATATAAAATAGGTTGATATATGATATCATACATATATTTTATACATTTCTGCATTTCTAAACTTTTTCTATGTTGTCTGTTAGCTTTTGCATGTTGCCTGCAGTTTCTGCAAAGTTCCCATTTAATTTGTTGTGCCAACCCACAATACATTGAAACTGAGATGGGGAGAGTCTGATGTGGAGGAGATATCCACATTTGTAAGGGGCTTTTGCATAATGCCTGGCATATTTAACAAATGCTTGTTTCTTTCCTTCTTCCCCATCCCCTTCTTTCTTCTTCTTCTTCTCTTTCCTCTCTTCCTCCCTCCCTCCCTCCCTCCTTTCCTTCATTCCTTCCTTCCTTCCTTCCTTCCTTCCTCCCTTCCTTCCTTCCTTCCC
>NC_058133.1:481683065-481752720 GCF_016433145.1 Gracilinanus agilis | reverse complement strand
GAGAGAGAGAGAGAGAGAGAGAGAGAGAGAGAGAGAGAGAGAGAGAGAGAGAGAGAGAGAGCGCACTTATATACATGTAAGTGAATACAAATCACAAACCAAATAAATAAAGGTAATACCAGGAGATTGGGAGATGGTAATAAAGGTGGGGGGTGGGAGGCATAAAGGGCCTCATATAGGTTTTGGAACCTGACCTAAAATCTGAAGGAAGTTAGAGATGTTAAATCCATTTCTCATAATGGGGCTCCAGCCCTCATCACCTTCTTTCTACTTCTTGCTCCTTCCCAAAGATCCTCTCCTTCTATCACAAATCCACATGAAGGGTCAGAAGATCAAGGTTCTGGATTGGGAAGGGACTTCAGAAACCAGGTAGTACAAAAACCTGGCTTTAAAGATGAGAAAACTAGATGAGAAAACTCCATAAAAATTATGGAGACAATTAATTAAATGTCAGAGGTGGGATTTGAATCTAAAGCCTATGACTATGAATCATAATTCTTTCTATCATAGTAGAAACAAAACACATTTCCCTTGGCTCTGCTCCACTGGACTCCAAGGGGGAAAAGAGACATATGAACTTACATAGTAAGAAAATTGAGGGAGAGTTTGAAGATTCTGTAGCCAAAAGTTGCGAGAATGATGGCAGAGACATGCCTAGCATACCCTGATTATAGTAAAATGATGCTGCCTCAACTGTCAGTCAATAAACATTTATGAAGTGCCTGCTATGTGCTAGCCACTGTGCCAAGTGCTATGGATACAAAAAAGTGTGTGTGTGTGTGTATGTATAAAAATAATTCCTGCTTTTAAGGAATTTACAGTCTAATGAGCAAGACAACATGAGAATAACTGCACAAACAAGTTATGTAAAAAATAAATTAAGAATAATCAACAGACTGAAGGTACTACTTTAGTATTGGGGGTGGGGGAACTTAGGCTTTCATTGTAGAAGGCAAGATTTTTTTAGGACTTAAAGCAGTGATGGGCAAACTTTTGAGCTTGGTGTGTCAAAATTCGCCAAAAAAACCAAGCATAACTTGGGTGGTGTGTCACTTCAAGAAAAAAAAGAATATAATTTCATGATATTTATAGTTTAAATAACAAAAATGTATAATTGTAATATATAACTGTAATAGGGAGTCACTGGAGTTTCTTGGAGGTAATAGGGAGCCACTGGATTTTATTGAGTAGGAGCTTTCAATTGTGAATGACTCATATTGTCATGGATATTTACCTCCTATTATTTCCTTCTCTAGTTCAGTCTCTATCTCTGTCTCTCTGTCTCTGTCTTTCTATCTCTGTCTCTCTGTCTCCTCTCTCTCTCTGTCTCTGTCTCTCTCTCTCTCTTTATTTATTTCTCTCTCTTGATTTGATTCTTGACCTGAGTGGGTTCCTGCTTGATTCACAGATTGAATACTCCTTGTTATGTCTTTGAATGGGACACACAGTCCTGTTCTTGGACTGGACCATATGATGGATTAGGTTGGGGTCTAGTGAAGAGGACTTCTGCTGTGTATATTGATAGATATTAAACTTTCCCTTGTTCCTAGAATGAAGTCGCTGGACAGATGGAACTCTAGTCTGCCAAGTAATACTCTAATACCAGTAACTGGGCTACAGGTTCATTAGTTGGGAAGAGCCCGAGGCAAGAGTGTGTCAGAGAATGAAACAGGGTTAAAATAAAAACAAACTAAATGCAATCGCATGCAATTTCTGATCTCTTGTTGAAAGGAAAGATGGGGGTTTCTAGTCCAGAGTTTGGTGCCTGGAGATGGGCAAAGAATGTGGATTTAGACTGTCAGGTTTAAAATTTACCTAGAAACTAAGGAGTTCTAATCCTAGCTTTGTGCCCAATGGATTCTTTCTCCCAATTTCCCCAAACCCTGAAGCCTGGAGAATGCAAGCCACTGTGATTGTCGTTGGTCTTCATGGAATCTGTGGGTCAGTGGGATCACACATATCCTTGGCAGCTTACAGCTGGTATGTTTTCTGTTCCACTGCCATCTTCATTAACCTCCAAGGAATTAATGGGGCACCTGACAGCTTTAACACATCCAATTTGTTTATTTACTTAATTAATGACCCTCATAATTAGGTTCCACTAAGAAAACACCAGGTTACAGAATCACAGAAGGCACTGAGGAGGTCAGCTGGTCCAATGACTTCATTTCCTAGTTACCTGCTAATCTCCAGACAGAAACTAGGCTCTACAATTCTCTCCCACTGCCTCACCTCTAAGATAGGTGAGGATGGGGTAGCTCAGCATCTATCTCAAACGCAAGCAGACTTCTCAGTCTCCATTTTGCAATTATGGATCATCAACAGGAGAGGATCTTGTATGCAAAGTTGAACTGATTCTCTTGGGGGGCAGCATCAGATGAGAAAGGGCATGTGGCTCCCTCCCTCAAGCCAATCCTTTGCTTTTGTCATCAGCCTGCACGTTCACCTTCTAGGATGTGACCATGGAATCTCCTCCCAGTGCTTATATTATGGACCCAACTTGACTGAGAGTCTAGGAACTTGTTTATTTCCTATTGGACATGTTCATCCCATAGCTGTAGGGCATTTCACTCAATGGATTTTGTGGAAGTCCTAGGGAAGACAAAGGATCAGACACCAGGGATCTAGGAATGCCCTGGGCAAAATCTCTGAAGTCAGTCAAGTGTGTCTTAGGATGCCAGAGTTTGCTGTCTGCCCTCACCTTGGCCAATTAAAAAAAAGAAAAGCACAATCACTCAAGGAAGAGATTGAAAGGGGGTATGGAGTACTTGAAAGAGCAAATTCTGAATCTGGCACTAATTTCTCTTCTATGGGCAAATAATTCTACCTTAGTTTTCTCATCTACAAAATGGGGATAACCAGCATCTGTACTACTTATGGGTTACTTACTCAGAAGGCTGCTGCTGGGATCCTATTGGATGACTTGGGTAAAATCATCTTAGAGACCTTAGATGTGATAAGTTCTGCCTCTAAAAATATTTCCAGATAATGAATGCCAGTGCAGTGGTCTTCTCTGATCAGGTTCACCAGAACTGTGGCTCTGCTCACTACATATTCAGATCAGCAACAAGAACAATTGCAATTTTAATAATATTTTCTCATTTAATAATATTTTCTCTAAGGACTTTTGGAGGTAGGTATTGGAGGGTTATCACTTCCAATTTTTCAAATGAGGAAATTGAGGCTTGGAGATGGGCAACAATTTGGCCGGAGTCACAGAGCTAGTGACCATCAGATCTAGGAGTCAGAACCAGGTCTCCTGAATTCCAAGGCAAATGATTTATTCATCAACTGTCAAAAAGGGGGAACCAGGAGGAAGCAAAAGGGGGAAGGCAATCCTATGGGGCTGAGAGTTGGCCAAGGATAGAGGAATCAACAAACCCTTTTGCCTCGCCTCCCCAAATCATTCCATCAATCAGTCAATCTACATTGACATAGCACCAACTGTGTTCTGTACTATGGCAATCAGAATATGACTGCTATAGAATCAGACTGAGAGCACAAAGGGCCCTTAGAGGCCAATGAGTTCAATTTCCTCATTATATAAATGAGGAAAGTGAAGCACAAATCATAATTTAAAGTTGGAAGGAATATTAGAGAGCTTGAGGAAGAGGGAATTGTATTCAAACAAATTTGTGAATCAAGGCCACAACTGGGGATGGGGGAGGTTAGAATTAACAAAGGGCTATCAGGATGTGGACTGAAACTCATAGATCCTAAAAGCTGGAAGGAACCTTGGGGAATCTCTTATTCAACCCAGAAATGACCCAGGGTCACATGTGTAGTAAACATCAGAGCCAAAATTCCAACTAGGGTCCTTTGACTCGAAATCTAAATCTCTTTCTATTACATGCTGCTGCATCCTTGGGAAATTAGTCAATTTTTCAATCAATAAATATTTTTTAAAGTACCAAATGATGTGCTAGATACTGTCTGTTCCATGTACCGAGTATTACAATGCCAAAGTTAAATCAGTGCCTGTACTGTTTGCATTTTATCAAATAGGTACATGAAATATATACATGGTTATATATCCTAAAAGAAACCCCTCCCAAGAAAAAATCTTCGGATTATGCCATAGCCAAAATAAAAAGCTCTCATGTCAAAGAATAAAAATGCTACAAGTATCCAGAAAGAACGAGATCAAGTAACAAGAAGCCACGGTCAGCATCATATAAGACCTGGTTGCAGCTACTAAAAATGAGAAGAGATCTTGGAATATAATATTCCAAAGGCAAAAGACATAGGCAGGCAATCAAGAATAATTTTCCAATGAAGATCTGCACAATCCTAAAGGGAGAAAAATAGATTTTTAAAAGGATAGAAAGGCTTTCAATTTTGTTTAATAAAAAGAACAGAGTAAGAACTTTGAACATGCAAGACTCAAGAGAAATGTAAAAAAGTACATTTATTTAAGCAGTTGGAAGAAACTAGATGATAACGTAAGGAAGAGGTAGCTAGATAGCATAATGAATGGACTGCTAGACTTGGGGTCAAAAAGACCTGGGTTCAAATCCCTCCTTGGATATATAATTAGTTGTGTGACTCTGAACAAATCATTTGACCTCTCAATTTCACTTTCCTTACTTGTAAAATGGGGATAATAATAGAACCAACCTCATATATCTGTTATGAGTATCAACTGATTTAATAAATATAAAACATTTTACAAACCATAATGCTTTATCTTAATGCTAACTCTTGTTATTAATGGGGAGAGGGAATGAAGAAACAAATGCCCCCTTCAGAATCTTAAAGTCTTCAAAAGATATTAAATAAGAAAAAAAAAGATATCTTCAGCATGCACTGGTTCTCTTCTGAGGGTTTGAAGAAGGGAAAGAGAGGAAGAGCAAAAAGATACATTAGTAGAGAATGGAAAAAAAAGAGGGAAAGGACTTGGCTATTTCTCACATTTGGAGCAGATAAGAAGATTATACAGATATGGAGGAAGAGGTTATACAAGCAGATATCAGATGAACCTCACTGGAAAAGAAGAAGGAGGGTTGAATGTACGTGCAGAGTATCATGTAGAAATACAAAGAACACAAATGGGAAATAAGCAGGAAGGGGGGCAGTATTGAAGAGGGAGTATGGATGGAAGAGTCACAAGCAAAATAAATGACTTGATTCTATAGGGAGGAAAAGTAAAAGCAAAATCAAACAAAGGACTAGAATCTAAAGGGGGAAAGGAGTGTCCATCAAATAGAGTCTGAGGAAGGGATGTTCATCAAAAGGGGATGGGCAAGGGTATCAATGCAATGGAGAGTGGTTGCATGATTTGTGTTATATGAATGAAATGGTATATTATTACACTGTAAGAAATGATGGAGGATATGAGCAGAACCATTTCTACAAGGACAACAACATTGTAAAGATATACGATTTTGAAAGATTGTCTCTTCTGTCCACTAAGCTATTTGGTCTGCTCCTTTGCTTCTTCTCTTGAATTGCAGGTTTGCCTTTGCTGGAGATCTCTGGAAGGAAAACAGGATGGGCCAATCCTTCCGTAGCTGATTTCCTGGAGAAACAGGTGACTATAGCTAGAATATCTACATTACAGAAGGTTCCAGGGGTCTCCAGGAACCAGTGAGTTTAAATGTTATTTCAAAGGCTTGAATGGGTCAGCATAGCAAAAAGGAAAGAAGAGCCCTGGAATTCTGCCATAATACCTGAATGAAGTCCTGCTATGTTCTTGCTGGATGACCTTGAGCATGCTGTTTTCTCCCAGAGCTTCTGTTTCCTCAGTTGTAAAGTGGGAATGAAGATACCCACCCTATTTGCCTCCCTGGGTTATTCTGAACTTCAAATGAGAAAGAAATGCTATAATGGATTTTGTAACTACACAATGATGCTATCTAAAATGTAAGCTATTTTTGCTATTCTTCTGTGGCACTGAAACCTTAATGGCCCTATAGCATAAATCACAGGCTTCCGGGGAAGCATCGAGAGCCTAAATGAATCCATGAAGGCCACTTGGCTCTCTTCAATCAGGAGGCAGTAAAGTGCCTCACTCATAGGATCCTTTGGGCCTTTATCTATATCATCCTCTGTGATCTTACTTTGCCTTTTCTTTGACTAAAATCTTGAATAACTGAACCTCAGAGAGGAGAAATTGGGGAGATATGCTTTGGAGTCTCTGGCTTGTGGAAAGAAGGGGAAAGATGTGAGAAGGAAGAAAAGGGACAGGAAAGAGAAACAGAGAGATAAGGAGTGACAGAGAGTCAAAGAGAGAGACAGAGACAGAGACAGAGAGAGACAGAGGTAGAGACAGAGAGAGACATAAACAGGGACAGAGACAGAGATGCAGAGATGCAGAGACAGGAAACTTAAAAAGAAACAGAGAGAGGGCCTGAAAAAGAGAAATAAAGAGCAAGAGAGAGACAAAGAAGAGGGAGAACATATGTGTGTGAAAAAGGGGAAGAATGATACATGAGAAATAGGAAAGAATATGGAGGGATGAGACAGGAAGAGATACATTGGAGAGAGGTAAGAAAAAGAGGAGAAAGAAAATAGGAAAGAAGAGGAAGAGAGACAATATGGGTAGAGAAAAGATCAATCAAAAAAAACATTTATTAAACATCTATCATGTGCTAGACACTATGTTAAATGCTGAGGACATAGAAAGAGGAAAAGACAGTTCCTGTCCTTAAGGAGATTACAATCTAATGGGAATGGCAACATGTAAACAAATATATTCAAAGAAATCTATATACAAGATAAATTAGAAATAATTAACAGAGGGAAAAACATTGCTAATTAAGATAGGTTGAGGAAACCATTCTGTAAAATATGGGGAGAAGAGGGGGAAAGAGGGGGAGGGCGAGAGAGAGGAATATAGACATTTAGGGGAGTAGGGAAGACAGGGAAGAGGAGAAGAAAGGGAAAGATAGGAAAATCTACAAGGGAGAGACATAAGAGAAGAGAGAAAGAAAGGAACTGAAGAGAGAGAGATGGGGAAAAGAAAAACATAGAAGAGAGGAGAGGAAGAATAAGGAGAGAGAAGAGGAGACATAAAAGAGAGGGAAATAGTGAGAGAGAAGAGAAAGAAAGGGAAGATAGTGGGAGAGACAAGTGAGGGAGGAGGTAGAAGAAAGTGATAGACACAGAAAAGAGACAAAGGACAGAGGGAGAGACATATATGAAATGAGAGAGAAGAAAGATGATCCATTGAGAGAGGGATAGGGAAAAGGAGAAAGAATTGAGGAAGAAATAGAAGAATAAAAAAGAAAAAATAGAGAGAGGAGAGAGAAAGAAGTGAGGAACAAGAGGATGAGAAGACAAAAGAAATTAGGAGGGAGAAGACAGAGAAAAGGAAGAAATGGGAGACAGTGATCTGGTGTAGATTGCCAAAGGCAACATGCATGGGGGTTGTACAGTGACCTGGCACATAGTAGGACTTATTGATTGATTGATGCAATGTTGGTTGAGCATTGAGAAATCACTGCCACTATCCATTCCTTCTCTTTCCTCAGAGAGAGGCTGTGGCTGCTTAGCTTTGGTCACTAAGGTGATCACCAAAAATCCAAGCTCTATGCCTTCTGTAATCTCTCTTCTCCTTCCTTTCTAATCACCCCTTCATTTTCTGCAGTGGCTCTCCTTCCTGTTCCTCCTCCCTTTTTCCAGAGTATTTCTATTCTCACTGTTACCAGAGTAAACATCACAACTCCCTTGGACAGAAGGGATGGCCACCACATTTTCACTGTTTTCTGAGAAGGCATTTGAGGGCCCAGAATAGGGAAGTCACTAGCAAAAGGTCACCCAATGAGTCAGTCCCTTGACTCTTTCTTGTTCTGTCTCCAAGAAGACCATGCTTCTCTTCACAATCACTCTCATCGCCTACTCTCACAGCGAGAATAAAATAAAGGCACCATTCCCATCATTTAATGTGACTGGCTGCCATGGCAACAGGTGCTACATCTGTACCGCCAGAGAACAAATGGAGTTTATCACGAAAACAGCATGTGGAGCTACAGAGAGTCCTGGGGCTACTTGGGCTGATTTTTCTGGATCTCAGCTGAGGGTACTGGGAAGGTAGGGATGGGGTAGTGGAGATGCAGGGCTCAAGCTCATACACAAATCTCCCTCCGCTAATGAGTGTAACTGGATCTTTGGCAAAGGGGCACTTGTAATTGTGCTTGGGTTTTCAATGAGTGTAGCAATGCAATTAGGCATCCAGCAGATCCTGGATTAGACAGCTCCTCCCACAAGGAAGACCTGGAGCAACCAGGCAGAGGACTCCTCTCTTTTCTGAATTAAGTACACATATCAACCTGGTAGTGGCTCACAGGTGGCCCAGGAAATGTCCAGTGTCCCCCTTTTTTTAACCCTTACTTTCTGTCTTAGAATCAGTGTTAAGTACTGGTTCCAAGGCAGAAGAGCAGTAAGGACTAGGCAATGGGGGTTAAATGACTTGCCCAGGGTCACAAAGCAAGGAAATGTCTAGGGCCACATTTGAACCCATAATCTTCTATTTCCAGATCTGGCTTTCGATCTAGCTACCCTCTAGGACTCTTCTTGATTAATCTCATTCTTTGTAAAGATTTGGAGCTATATTGAATCAGGTTCCCAGAAAATGCTTTTAGTTTCCTAGAGGAATAGTGTGGAATGGTTAGGGGAGCATAGGACTCACAAGCAAAGGACTTGGGTTCAGATTTTGGCTCTGCTATTTGCTAGTAGGGAAATATTTGGTAAGATACTTAAGCTCCATGGGCCTCAATTTTTTTTTATTTTAAACCCTTGACTTCTGTGTATTGACTTATAGGTGGAAGAGTGGTAAGGGTAGGCAATAGGGGTCAAGTGACTTGCCCAGGGTCACACAGCTGGGAAGTGTCTGAGGCCGGATTTGAACCTGGGACTTCCCGTCTCTAGGCCTGGCTCTCAATCCACTGAGCTACCCAGCTGCCCCCCTGGACCTCAATTTTATCATGTATAAAATGATGAAGTCAAGCTCAATGATTAAAAAAATAAACCTTACCTCCTATCTTAGAATCAATATTAAGTATTGATTATTCAATACTTAATTCAAAGGCAGAAGAATGATAAGGACTAGGCAAAGGGGGTTAAGTGACTTGCCCAGGTTCACACAGCTGGAAAATATCTGAGGCCAGATGAGTTCAATGATCTTTAGGGCCTCTTCCAAATTCTTAATCCTAGGATTTTTTTTCAGTTTATTAGAACTGTATAAACAGGTGGATCTGGATAGATGTGTGTGTGGAGACTCCTGCTATGGTGTTTGTCCTTCTGCTCTTCAGGATACTGCATGATCAGCCAAGAAAAGTATCCCATGTCTATTGCTCAAGCACCTACCATGGCTCTCTGCTGTCAACTGGATTACATAATAATACTTCCCAACATTTTCATTCAATAATAAAAAAATCACTTTATCCATATACAATAGTCTAACTAACACAAATCATAACCCAAAGAATAGAACTACTTGTCTTTGGATCTTTTTAATCTGAACTCCATCAAATAAGAAGGCAAAAAGAACAAGAAACAATAATAGAATCCTAACATTCACAGAGTGTTTTAAATTTTGCAAAGTACCTTACATGCATCATCTAAGTCAAAGCCCTCTGACTGGCATTCAATGTCCTCTGTTTATTGAACTCACCATAATTTTTTTTTCAAACCCTTACCTTCTGTCTCAGAATCAATACTTAAGTGTCTGTCCAGGTTCACACAGCTAGAAGTGTCTGAGACCAGATTTGAATCCAGAACCTCCCATCTCTAGACCTGGCTCTCTATCCACTGAGCCACCTAGCTGTACCCCCTCACCGCATTTTTTGGAGCTTCAGACTTCAATCCCCAATCCACTCGACTCTGCTTCTTGGCCATTTATAGACTATGCTACCCTCACTCCTCAGCCGCTTCCCACTAGAATCACCTGGACTCTACCCCTGGGTTCTTGGGCTCTGATAAGTGAGCTTTCTCCCTATCTTGTCCAGAACCAGATCTCTATATAACTTAACTTCCCAGTCATCTGCAAAGAATTCCTTAGCTTGAATACCATTTCCCCTCCTGATTTAACTCATCTTATTTGTTGTTGTTGTTGTTGTTTTTTTATTAGAAGACAAAATCCTTGATTGTCTTGCTTGGGTCTATGTAGTAAGCATTTAATAAGTGCTTTATCATTCATTCATTCATTCATTCATTCATTCATTCCAGGTCCTTTGTCACACACAGTTTGTCTTCCTCTCTTTCCCCTGCCTGTCCTTCCAACCCTTAATTCAGTCCATTTCTCATAACTGGAATACCTTCTTGCTTCTTCTTGGCCAGTCCACGTTTCTCCCTTCCTTCAACACAACTGCAAACCCCCCTCCATATCTTTGCTAATTCTTTTTCTAAACTGATCACTCCTTCACTTGACATCTGTCCAACAATCATACTGCCACGCACTAGATTTGTAATCTTCCATCACTCGACCTCTCTGGACTTTTGTATTCTTTTTTGTAAATGAGAAGGCTGGGCTAAATGATGTGCTAAATGCCCTCCCTGCTCCATGACCTAGATTTATAGTACATCATCACGTCCTTGTTTTGTTATTAATCTCTCTACTTTTTTTCACATCTACATACAGGATTATAGGAACATGATTTTAAATCTGGAAGGGATCTCAGAGATTATATAGTTCAAAAGTTCTTAACATTTTTTTGGTTTATTTTTTATTGTATACAGCTTTGGCAGTCTGCAGAAAGCTATGGATGTCTTTTTAGAATCATATTTTTAAACTGATGATTGAAGAAAATATTAAATTTTAGTTAGAAGTTAGTGAAAATAAAGACAGATTTTTTCTCCTGTTCATGTTCACAGATCTCCTGAAATCTATCCATGGATCCCAGGTGAAGCATCCATGCTCTTATTCAGCCGCCTCCTTATAAAGATGAAGAAACTGAGGTAGAGGTAGAATTAAGTGCCTTGTCTCACCCATTAGAGACAGCTCCTTGAGGTAAATGACATTTTTTTGACTTTTGTTGTTTTCCAAACCCCAGCTCTTAGCACAGTACCTGGCAAACAGTAAGCACTTAATATTTGCTGCCTAATTTGCCCAACTTCACCCAATAATAATAGCAGAACTGAGACTTGAACTCAGGTCATTTGCCTCTTAATCTAGTGTCCTTTCTACTTTTCCACCTGTCTTGTGACACTTTCTTGAAAGGGAAAATTAAATAACTTTCCCAGGATCACATAACCTATATTAATATAGAGCTAGAATTTGAACCCGAATCTTAGGTCCCCAAAATATAGTACTCCTTCTAGTATATAAACCTGTGATCATTTTCTGGGAGACCCAAGTTCAAATCTGGCCACAAACATTTACTAGCTCTATGACCCTGGGCAAGTCATTTCACCCTGTTTATTTCAGTTTCCTCACCTGTCAGATGAGCTGGAGAAGGAAATAGCAAATCACTCCAGTATCTTTGCCAAGAAAACCCCAAATGGGGTCACAAAGAGTTGGACATAAATAAATGACTGGACAATAACAACAGTTTCATTGTCTGAGATATTCCCTCTGTCAAGTAGATCAGTGAATAATCTTCCACTGATCTTCCAGGCGTGTTGCCTTGGGCTCTGAGAACTTGAGCAACTTGCCTTAATATTCCAGTCTGTTCATGTCTGTGGCAGTTCTTGAACTTGAGTCTCCAAGAACCTGACTCCAGGGCCATTATCTATCTGTTCATTAAGCCTGGTTACTTCTCTCTGAGCCATTGACACATCTTTATTCTCTCCTGCTTGAGATGAACCATATCCAAATTAGGAAACTGAGGGTATGATCTGGGGTCTTTTAACAGAGCAAACTCCCCAAGGAAATTCAAATTGTGAAACTGAGTCTAGAGAGTCTAGAGAGTCTAGAGAGAAGTTAACTTTAACCAACTTGTGGGTGGCTCTCCTTCCCAGCTTAGAAAAGGAGAGCAGAAGTGAACCTGCTTTGATAGTTCTGGCTGTGCCTAGGATTGAGGTGGGGCTGGCATGGACACACTTTTCCTTTGGACAGTACCAGAATTCCCTCTTTTGTCACAAGGATTCTGGGCTGAGGATGTGTACCATAAACAAAGAGAAAACATCTAGCAGTATCCTTAACCAAGGAGGTTTTACGAAAGCTGCCATGAAAGCCTCTTCTCTGCTTGAGTCTGTCTTCTTTCCCTGGGATGACTACTTTTCATTAATAAAAATTAATAAAAACAAAAATATTTTTAAGAAAACAGAATTGAGGGATGCTGAGGAATTTGTTTGTTCCGGCTGCTTTCTTTTCCCTCTGTCATCTCCCCCACAAACATAACACCACCCACCTTTCCCCCTCCTCCCACATATATACACACAAGCCCTCAGCCTCAGTCTGCTCTCTGCCAATTAGTTGCCCGGGAGATGATTATACCTTCAGGTGGCAATCAGACACAGGGCAAACTCCACAACAACCAGTCTGGGATCTCATGCAAATTTCTGCTTCCAGGGTTGAGGAGAAAGGGGGGAAAAATCCAGACAGGAAAAATAAAATAATAGCATGTGATGCGAGCCTCAGCGCATCCTTGAACAGGATCTTTAGGAGGGTTTCTAGGAGATGGGGGGCTTACGGGCCATGGCTAAGGGCTTGGTAGTCTTAGCTGCCTCCATCTGGATTGCCTGCCATTCTGGAAAGGTTGCCTGTGGCAGGTCTGTTTGACCGAAGTGAGCAGAAAAACGGTCTGGGCAGATTTTAATCACAAACTCATAGAATCGGGATGTCAAAGCTAGAAGGAACCTGAGAGGTCAACCAATCCCATGCCCTGGCTTGACAGAGAGAAAAACTCAGAAAGGTCAAATCATTTGCCTCTGATCACCCAGAGATTTAAGAGCAGAGTCAAGATTAGACCCTAGAACAGTGCTTTTTTTGGGGAAATTGTCTTCTCAAAGGCTAGCTTTGGCATCTGGAAATATCTGGAGGTTGAGGAGGAAGCAATCACTTTATAGATTATCCCCTTCTCCAGAGATCCAAATTATTATGTTTTACCTCTCCTATTCTTGCCTACCTTGTCCTCTCTCTATATTTAGTACAACTGGGTCTGCTCCAAGCAAACCTAGAGACCTGCATCATGGGAGATACTCAAGATCGATTGAGTCAATTTCAATCAATCGATGAACATTTATTAAACATTTACTATGTCCCTGAGCACTATGTAAGGTACTGGAATCCAAAGACCTAAATCAAATGAAGCAGGGCCCCTGTTTCAGGGAAGAGAATATTAGTGACCCCAAGTCTAATGCCAGTCCCTCTAGGGAAAATCCACTTCTCCGGAAAGGATGAGATCCTAGGGGGAGAGTGTCTCCAGGTTTGTTTCTAAGCTGAATAATTGAAATTCCATTTAGCTTTCTTGGTATAGATGAAATGGAAGGAATTATATTCTTTTCCCATGTTTTCGCCTTATTGTTTTTTTTTTCCACTAGAGGCCACCTTGCCATCTACTTTGAACCAAGATAAAAATTTAAATGAATGTGAACTTTAATAGAATGAGAGACTGAATAAGAAGAATATGGAAGACAAAATTCAGTGCAATGAGGATTTGAGTAACATAGTAAAAAGTATTGAATGGTGAGTCAGAAGGGCTGGGTTCAAATTTTGTCAGAATTTATTGACCGTATGATTTTTTTTAAATTTAAACATTTATGAATAATCATTTTTAACATGGTTACATGATTCATGTTCCTCCTTTCCCCTTCACCCCCCGCACTCCCCCAACCCATGGCCAACGCACATTTCCACTGGTTTTGTCATGTGTCCTTGATCAAGACCTATTTCCAAATTGTTGGTGGTTGCATTGGTGTGGTAGTTTCGAGTCCACACCCTCAATCATGACCGTATGATTTTAAGCAAGCCTCCTCCTTTGGAAAATAAGGGAGTTGGACTGATTAGCACTAATTTTTCCTTGTCATCCCCCTCAAACATAACACCACTACCCTTCTCCTTCCTCCCATTTATATACACACAAGCCCTCAGCTTCAGTCTGCTCTGTGACAATTAGTTGCCCGGGGAGATAATTATACCTTCAGGTGGCAATCAGACACAGGTCTGCCATTTTGAATTCTGAGTTCTATAGTTGTTCTTTATTCCTCCCTAGTTTCAGGAGGTCAATGGCAGGTCCTTCTAACCTTTGTGACAGGCTAGAATAAAGAAGGCAAAATGGCTCCTCCATGGGATCCAAGGGTCCCTGGGTCCTGTACACGGGGACTAAGGTGCCTGGGGCACAGGCAGGGTGGGCTCAGGACTTGAGCAGAGCTGAACACAGCATGGCATCGACAGGCCCAGGATGACTCACTCTGACAGCTGGAGACTAATTTAGCATCATTTTCCCACAATTGATCATGCCTCATGCACAGACCTAATCCATATTTATAATTGCTCATTGGACAACTCAAATTTTCTCCATCTGCCAGGGAGTGGGATGCTGGTTGCTATCTGTGCGCTGGGGAGGAGTGACTTTTCAGAGAGGGTCAACCCTGGAGGGTGAAGACCTGGTCTGAATGACTGCAAAGCCTGAAATGTGGAGAACTTCTAAAGGAGTGTAGCTTGTTCTCAAGTCATTCAACAACCAAGCAATAAGCATTTGGGAATCTTCCTGAGTTTAAACCCAGGCTCAAACACTCACTAGCTGGGTGATCCTGGACAAGTCACCTAACCCTGTTTGCCTCAGTTTCCTCATCTATAAAATGATCTGGAGAAGGAAATGGGAAACCACTTCAGTACCTTTGCCAAGAAAACACCAAATGGGGTTACAAAGAGCCAGACATGACTGAAAACAATGGAAGAACACCTCAGAAACCTAGTGTAATGGAAACTTCATGATAACAAGGGTTGTTATATTTTTGTCTTTGTAACATTGGCACCTAGTAAAGCACTTGGATTATAATAGTGCTTGATAAATGCTTATTGAAATAAATTTTAACATTTCCTTTTATTTAAGTAAATTAAATATTCCCCTTCATAGAAATTTGAACCATTAACTATATTATGAGTTCTTTATGGGTTACATGCAGGGAATAGTAGTATAAATTATGAAAAAAGAAAAATGATGACTAGTAGGAAGTGTTTCCCCTAATCTAGACCAGAGGCAGAGCCATGACATTCCTCAAGTTCACCCCCATGCCCTTGATGACATTTAATTCTTAGTCACTTGATTCTTGCTCCTTCCTGGGTAAGAAGTCCCTTTCCCCAAAATGCTCTTCTCCCCTACCAGATCATCTTAACAGGCTTCTCGGAATCGAGATGAGAGCAGAGTGTGAAGAAAGCATAGGAGAGCATTGCCAGGAGACCAGCATTGATTTCCAACTCCCTGTCTCCACTTTAATCCATATTTTTATTAAACTTTAGTGCAGGAAGAAACATTTAGAGAAAACAATGAGCTCTTGTCCATAGCTGTTATTAGTCCCTTTCAACTCTCACCAAATAGCAGCCCTGGACAGCAATATTTGCTCTTAGGAGGCAGCTGTTGGATTGGGGGCAAGAAATTGGTGATGGTGGGGGGAACCATGAAGGGGTTGGATGGGAAGCAGAAGTAGATTTGGCCAGCAGCCCTGACAACAAAAGACAATGCTTGAGATGCCATGAGGATAATAGCAAAAGTTTCCATTTTATTTATCTACTGTGATGTATTTTTTAAAAGAGCTGACTCTTAGGGTTAGCCCACAAGCCCAGTCAGAACACATTTTTCTCAGCAGAAGCTCATCCTTCCTGGCTCTCCTGTCATAGCTAGAAGGGACCTTAGGAGCCATCTGGTCCAACATCTTCATTTTTCAGATGGGGAAACTGAGAAGCATAGATATTAAGGGACTTGCCTAGAGTCACACAGAAAGGAAATGGGAGTTGAACCAAGCAATGTCTCACTGTCTCTAAAGTTCAGCACTCTAGCCAGTATACTACATTGCCTCTTAATCTTTTTTCTATCCTTCTCACTGCAACTCACAATTCCTCTTTGCCTTCTTCCTCTTATTCTCCCCACACATCCAGTCCTTTCCTGCATCTTGCTTCCTTCTGAGCAATGTTGCTTTAATATGGCTCTTTCTCTCCTTTCACTTCTTCTCAGTCTCCCTAGACTACGGCAATAGCCTCCTAATTGTTCTACCTGCTTCAAGATTCTCCCCACTCCAATCCATCCTCCACCCAGCTGCCAAAGGGATATTCCTAAGGCCAATCTCTTACTCAGTAAACTTCAGTAGCTCCCTGTTATCTTAACGATCAATCAGAAACTCTTCTGTTTCCTCGCCCCTTCCTCTTTCCCCAGTCTTTCAATACATTGCTCCTGTTTACATATTCTATCCCTTCAGCCACACTGGCTTCCTTAGGAGAGATACTCCATCTCTTGTCTCTAATTCCTGTGCAAATTCATACCCCATACCTGGAACAGCTTCCTTCTTCCTCACCAACTCTGCCAAACCAAGGATTCCTTCAAGTTTTGGGGTTGTTCAGTCATTTCAGTTATTTCTGGCTCTTCATGACCCTATTTTTGGGAGTTTTCTTGGCAGAGATACTGAAGTAGTTTGCCCTTTCCTTCTTCAGCTCACTTTATAGATGAGGAAACTGAGGACAATGGGATTAAGTGACTTCTCCAGGGTCACCCAACTAGTATCTTCCTGAGGCACATATTCCTGATTTCAGGCCTGGCATTCCAACTTCTAACTAATACCACCTCACTTCTCACAAAACCATTTAGCTGACTCTAGTTCATAGGCTAGCCATGATTGGAATAAAGGTATCTTCTTCCCAGAGTGATATTCCTCCTCAGTGTTGGAGATTTGGAACTAGAGTGACAAGATGACTTAGAAAATAAATTCATTTTCTAATGCATAGTGGTTACTCTAGATCTTCTATACCAGCATCAAGCCTCTTTACCCATCATCTTCTCTCTCCTCAGCAGAGTAAGAGTACCTCTCTTCCTAGTTAATGAGAAAATAGTGGCCATCTATCCTGAAAGCCATCTTCTTGCCCCTGCAAACCACAAACTCTCTTAATACAATTTGCCATTTTCGCCTCCGTCCTAGTCTCTGAGGTTTCTGACTTTACTCTTTGCCAAGAACAGGATTTCCATTTATGCTATTTATTCTCATCTCCCATTGTCTCCAGGAGCTTGGTCCCTCCATCTTTGTTCCTTTTCTCATTTCCAACTTCCTCTTATGTCTTTTTTTTCTCTCTATCCTACAAATAGCCTTTCACAGCTTCTTGGGGGTGTTGGTGTTGATGAGAATAGATTGTTTCTTTTTTTGCATTCTTAGCTCCAAGGTCTAGCATGTGGAAGACATTTAATAACTGCTTGTTGAAGCAAAAATGCCCTGATCTCCTTCACCCTTAAACAAAATAACAACAACAAAGGCTCTTTAGTTGACCCTACCATCCCCTTAAACTGTTGCCTAATATTTGCTCTCCTTTTCATGGCCAGTCTCCTAGAGTGGGTCTTCCATAATCTTTGCATCCATTTCCTCAACCCATTCCTATCTGGTTTCTGATCCCACTACTTAATTAAAACTGCTTTTTCTACCCTTACTAATAATCCTCAAATTGTGAAATACATTTGTCTTTCTTCAATTATGAATCTATTTGAAATTTCTTCCATTTTAAAGAGTATTGACTATTCCTTCTTCCCAACCCTTTCTCCTCCTTTTTCCTGTATAAAATTGCTGTATCCTGACTTTTCTCCTACCAGTCTGGTTACTCTCTCCAGGCTCACTTAAAGAATCACTGTCTACTTCCCAACAACTAAATGTTTGTGTCCGCTAAAGTTCTCTCCTGGGACCTCTTCTCTCTTTAGTTAATGATTTTATCAGCTCCCATGGATGGGTTCAATGACTATCCCTATGCAGATGATTCCCAACTCCACATATCCAGCCCTCATCTTTCCTCTCAATTTCAGTCCCACATTGTGATTTACCTGATGGAAGTCTCTTTCCAGGTGTCTTATTAAATTCAACACATCCAAACTGAAACTCATTGTCTTTTCTCCAAAACCTGTCCCTCCTCCAAACTTCCCTAGTTTTGTTGAGGCTACCACCATCCTCGCAGTCATCTAGGCTCACAGCCTCAATCTCCCCAACCTCTCATAGTCATTCAATTGCTAAAGTCTTGTGGATTCTGTCTCCCCAATATCTCATGTTTCCCCCCTTCTCTCTGTTCACACATCCGCTCCCTTAGTTTAGGTTTTTTATCACCTCTCACCTGGGCTATTGCAATAGCTTCCTGTTAATTAGTCTTCCTGTATCCAGTCTTTCCTAGCCATCCTTTTCACTACAGCCAAAATAAATCTCTTCCAATATAAGTTTGACTGCTTTATGCCCCTGTTCAAAAGCCTTCAATGCCTCCCAAGTGCATCCAGGATAAAATAAACTCCTCACCGACATTTAATACCCTCCATGATCTGACTCCCAACTACCTTTCCAGATATTTCATATCACGTCCCTTTCTACGACTCTACATTCTGACTATACTGGATAACTAACTATTGCCTGAACCAGACATATCTCCATCTCTGAATCTCTCTGCACCAGTTGTCCCACATGGATGGATCTTCTTTTTGTTTTCCTTTGTTTTGATCTCCCTTTTAGAACTTTTACCTTGCCTTCCATGAGGAATCATTTCTGATCCCAGTCCACAATTCTTACTGTACTCTTTTTCCTTAAATATCTCGGTAAATTGCTTATGTCTGTATTTATATACAGAAAGGTTATATTTCATGAGTAAAATGGGAATATTCTTTGATCCATGGATCCCAATTCTAGGACCACTTTTTGTAGGAGCAAAGACCTGGAGACATTAGAGATGCTCATTAGTTTCAGGATGGCCAAAGAAATGGGGATATGTCCATGTAGTGGAATATAACTGTACTCTAAGAAATGGTAGAAATGATGAATGCAGAGAAGAGTGGAAAGACTTAAGTGAACTAAGACAAAATCAAGAGAGCAGAGCCAGAATAAAGTGACATATTCAAAAAACAATTTAATAGAAGGAATACCAATAAAACAATCAATACTGAGCCTTGTGAAATTATATTCCAAAGAAGAGATTCAGTGTGGTATCTCTCACCCTTCTTTGGGAAGAGGAAGGAATGTCCTGGGAAATATGTGGAATAAAGGAACAAAGATATTAAATTTGTTTTAAAATTATATATCTTTTTATATGCATTTTATCCCTAGCATTTAGCATAATCCCTAGCATATACCATATGATAGGCACTTAATTAATTTTAATTAAATTGAGAAAATGCCATATAGTGGGGAAATAGCTGGCCATGGAGTCATGAAAGATTTGTCCCTCATTCAGAACATGTACAGAGATTCTGTGACTGTTTCCTAGTGGATTACAGTGTGGTGAAAACCTTTCAGTTGGAGCTGAATGTGCATACAAAGGTTTCAGTAGAGGACCTCTACTCTCTCTACCCAGGTAGTTAGGACCAAGTTAGGAAGAGTTGTAAACATGTGTGTATTGAGGGGAGGTGTGACCAGTTTGATTCCTGGGACTCAAGAATATATAGAATATATAGCCCTGCCGTTTCCTCTACTACTGTTTCATTTATTCTTTCCTGATCTTGGGAGTATTGGAAATAAAATGAACTCTTGAGTTTAAAAAGGTTAGAAGAGACACTTGGGATCTAGTGATGGGAGTCCATGATAGAGACTGAATTAGCTGTCCACCCAAGCCAAATGAAGTGCCTATATATCACCAAAGGATGACCATGAGATCCAGCCCACAATGGATCAACCTGGTGCCCGAGACATCATGTCCCCAAAGCAAAGGAATGACTTATTCATCAGCTGTGCTGCACTGGAAGTAAATGTGATGAGGAACATTTAGGGGAGCTACTTTCAGTTTGAGCCCATTATCCCTAGGGACTAAGGTAGTAATGGGGAGAGTGTGCCAGGTTTAGAGATGTGGGGGAGGAATGTTTGTATATCTCTTCTTGCTAAATCTTCTCAGTAAACATCTTTTGGTAAAAGCTAATTGATGTTAATTGCTTATTGATGATACTGAGGAGATGTTAACCAATTCAGCAATACTGACAAATTATTAACTGGAGATGGAAAATTGTTTTGGGCACCAATTGCTAGTGACTGAGGCAGGGAGAAGACACCAAAACTAGGGTTTGAAGGAGGAGCATTAGAAGAACCCCATATTCCTTGATATATACCTAAAACACTGATAGGGCAGTAGGATAGGGCAATAACCCAGCTATGGGTACCCAACTGGTTTATGTGTCTGGGAGAGTGAGCTCAAAGCCTCCATATGCATCACAAAGGCATTTCTTTTTTTAAATTTTTAGCCCTTACCTTCTGTTTTAGAATCCATATTATATATTGGTTTTAAAGCAGAAGAGAGGTCAAGGCTAGGCAAAGGGGGTTAAGTGACTTGCCCAGGGTCTCCCAGTTAAGAAGTGTTTCTTTTAGAGAGAGAGAGAGAGATCGAGTTTCTCTATGGAGACCTTTATATATGCATGTAAAAGCCATCTAAAAGTTATTCACCACAGAGTAATCTGTTAGGAAACAATCACAGAACACCCATGCGTGCCAGATTTAAGCCAGGACTTCCTGTTTTCAGGCTTACTTCATTTACCAAGCCACCTAGCTGCCCCCAAAAGGCATTTCCTTTAAAAATACAAGAAAAAAGCGAAGAATTCTGGTTTCCACTATACCCTGGGATAGCAACATTTAGGCAATTACACACATGCTCTCCAGGGTGCAAATCTTCTAACCCTTTTCTATTCCATCTCTATCCTTCTGTTCTGGTTGGCTGCTTAGAAGAGCATAGAATTATAGTTTTAGAGCCAGAAGGTATCTTAGAGATTATCCAGTCCAATCCTTTCCCTTTACACAATGAGGAAATAGATGAGCCGTCAGAGATTCAAGGACCTTGTTGTATACTTTGCTCACTTGCTTGAAAAAGTACCTGCCCCGCCCTAGCATCCTCCCCATCTCTGATCAGGGAATTTTCTTTGAATACAAGAAACATTTTCTGTTGGAAAAATGTCTCATTGGAGACAAAGTTCAGGGACTTCGCCAGCTGAGATGGAGGAGTCAGGTACTTACTTGGCACCATGGGGGGTAGGGGAGGCTAAGACAGAAATAGAAGTCTGTGCCTCTCTCTGGAGAAGTTGTAATTGGATAGTTGGAAGAAACTCAGTTGAAACAACTAGAGAACAATTACTAAGCACTCCTAAGCAGTACATCAATATGTGTAAGACAGTGAGGTGGAAGATAAGAAGAGTGAGGTGTTAGCCTCAGCTCCTTTCTTTCCCTCCCTTCCCCTACCTCTCAGTTGGACCTTTAGGATGAAAGGAGAGGATAAAGAATAAAAAGAAGCAACAACAAATCTGCTCAAAGAACTGGCTTATCACATAGTGTAAGGAGCACTGGTTATGAAGTCAGAGGACTGTTATACGTGTGACCTTTGGGAAATAACTTGACTTCATTGGGACTCAGTTTCCTTATTTATAAAGGGATGGAGAGGGGCAGCTAGGTGGCTCAGTGGAAGATCCTGGGTTCAGATATGGTCTTAGACATTACCCTGGCTGTAAGACCTTCATCAAGTCACTTAATCCCCATTGCCTAGCCCTTACTACTCTTCCACCTTGGAACTGATACATAGAATCAGGTTGGAAAAAAAGGGATGGAGGTGGACTAGATGACTTCTAGTACTCCTTCCAGTCCTAAATCTAGAATTATAGGATCTTCTGAGCAGTCATCAGAGATAAAGGGATGGAGCTGTGATGAACAAGGGTTATGAGATCCTCCTTCCCCTTCTCCTTCTCCTCCTCCTCCTCCTTCTCTTCCTTCTCCTCTTTTTCCTCCTCATCCTCTTCCTCCCTTATCTTCTATCTTAGAATTAATACTGTTTACTGGTTCCAAGGCAAAAAAGTGGTAAGGGATAGGGAATTGGGGTTAAGTGATTTGTCCAGGTCCCACAACTAGGAAGTACCTGAGACTGAATTCAAACCCAAGCCCTCCAATCTCCAGGCCTGGTGCTTTATCCACTAAGTCACTTAGATGTCCCTTCTGATTCTTTTTTGTCTTCATCCACAAAGAATAATTGATCTGGAGAAGATCTTTAGAATGATGTAGGAGGAAAAAAAGCCAGCACTGGAAAATGAGACACCTGTATTTAAATTGTTCCTCTGGAGCTTCCAGCTGTGTGATTTGGGGCAAACTGCTTCAACTCTCTTAGCCTCAGTTTCCTTGCCTGTAAAATTAATAGGAGATCTACTTATCTCTTAGGGTTTCTATAAGGCTCAAATGAAGTAATGTGAGCAATGTGCTTGGGGAACCTGAAAGCCCTATCTACATGTCAGCTAGTTTATGTAAAGCATTTTGCAAATATTAAAGTGTCATATAAACGTCAGTTATTATTATTGTTATTATCTCTCAGGTCCCCTTGAGCTCCAGTATTCTATGAATCACTTCCCTCCTCCCTACAGAACCCAAATCCTCAGAAAAAGAGATACCCAACTAGGGAGAGATTTTCTAGATCTCTATTATCTTTCCTCAGTCTCTTCTTCAGAAACTCTATTGTTGGTTTCAGAGTCCATGGATCTGAGTTCAAGTCCTAATTCCTCCACTGAACATGTATGTGTAACATTGGGTGACTAAATAAATAACTCTAAAATAAGAGCTTTAGACTAGATATTTTCTGAAGTTCCTTTCAGATGTTAGCCTATGATCCTATAGTTCTCTTTCTGAATTCCTGAAACTTAAAAACAATTCTCTATATGTATGGGAGGCCCAAGTTCAGAGGGAACAGGGAATTGTTTTTCAATAGACCTTTACAATCAATCAAAGAAGCACTTCTGAAGCACCTAATATGTGCCAGTATTGTGCTAAAATTTCAGGGGATCTAAAGACAAAAATGAAGTCATCCCTGCTGTCAAGAAGCTGAAGAGACTACATGCTTTTGTAGGAATATATGAAATAAATATAAGGTTATTTGGGAATGAGAATAAAGTACTAGAAGCCAGAAATGGAGATCAGGAATGGTTTCCTATGGAAGATACTGATTTAGTTGAGCCCTCAAGGAAACCAGGAATTCTAAGAAGTGGAGAAGAGAGGATATATTACAAGTGTGGGGCAAAGCCTCAGTCAGTGCAAAGGGTGGGAGATGAGAAAGTACAGACAGTAAGAGGCAGATTTGATTAGATATTTGACATATTTGAGGCAACTAGGAGTGCAATAGATAGAGCTGGATCTAGATTCAAGAAGACCTGAGTTCAAAGCCAGCCTCAAATTCTTACCAGCTGTGTGACTCTGTATGAGTCACTTAACCTGTCTGCCTCAGTTTCCTTTTGTGAGGATCAAAAGAGATAATAATTGTAAAGCACTTAACAGTGAGCTCTTGACACATAGTAGGTGTTTTATAAACATTTATTCCCTTCTCCTAGAGAATGCATGGGATTGGAAAAGTTAATGTGTAGGGAAACACTCATACACCCAAATATGCTCAGAGTTCTTGAGTCATTTTCTGTATGTCTATAATTTCTCTCCAATCTCATCCCAGGTTGAGGGACTCTGTCTGATTCCACTGTTTCCTCTAAGAATTGCTTGCTCTCCCACCTCAGAAACACAGCTCAGGTTTATTTGGTTTCAGTGGGAGATGGTAAATAGAGTGCTGGAAAATAGGCAGCCTAGGTGGGAATCTCACGACTCTCACTAGTGGAGCAGAGCCTCAGTGTCTCTCATTTTCCTCATCTCTAAAACAGTAAGACTTGTGCCATCTACTTCCCAGGGAATAATTAAGAGGAAAACACTCTCTAACCTCACAGAGCCATAGGAAGGTGAACTCCTCTTGGAAAGTTTCAGAAAAAAAAAAAAAGAGAGATGATAGTTGAAGGAGGTAGTAATTCATTATACAATGAAAAGTGTGCGGAATTTGAATGGACCCAGGTTTAATCCTAGCTTATCCACTTACTAGGCAGTCAGGTAGGGCAGTGGATAGAGCACTGGGCTTAGAATCAGGAATATTCCTCTTCCTGAGTTCAAATCTATCCTCAGACTTACTGTTGTGTGACGATGGGTAAGTCATTTAACCCTGTATGCCTCAGTTTCCCCATCTATTAAATGAAGTGGAGAAGGAAATGGCAAATTGGGCAAGAAAAGCCTAAATAGGGCTGTGAAGAGTCAACTGGAAGGCCCATTAAAAATCATCAAATTCAACTCTCTCATTTTAAAGAAGGGGAAGCTGAGGCTCTGAGAAGAAATGTGACTTGCCCAGGATCATAACACTAGCTCATTGCTATTTTTATTGTAGCATATTTGGATTAAAACCCAGTTTTTTTTCAATTCTCCCTCCAGTCTACTTCAGGGGCATCCCCATAAAATAATGATAGTATTGTACTAAATCCCAGAAGCCCTTTATCTGGGGAACAGCCAATAGCCATTCTTTTCTTTCTCATTTTTGGGTGTGAATGAAAATAATGAGGTTAGTGGCTACATATCCCAGATTGCAAAAAATAATGCGACCATTTGTCACTTGTAGTTGCCTTGTTACTCTCTATCAACACTGGTTGTAGGCAAGTTCATACATATAGATTGCTCTATTCTAGTCCTCAGCAGGGGGATTTTAGACTATTAGCAGTCGAAGACTAGGGCTCTGTGACATGTGGGGCCAGAATAAAAGGCCAGGTTTATTCCAGTCCTGGCCCCTATATTTTAGAAAGCATTTTGATAAAATGGAGCATCCCCAGGTGGGATGATCAGGGATGATAAGAAACCTAGAAACCATGTCCTATGGAGAAAGTTTTGACCTATAGAATCCATCAATCAATAGACATTTAGGCTCAGAGAATCATTCTATCTATAAACATTCTTTAAAAGCCTAGTAAATGAGCAGGGGAAGGAAATGGCAAACCACTCCACTATCTGCCAAAAAAACTCCAAATTGGATCATGAAGTGTTGGACAGGACTGAACTGATTCAATAGCAACAACCATAGATGTAAAAAAGAGGGCGCTTGGAGAAGTAAAATGACTTTTTCTTTGCTAAATGGATGAAGGAGGAGACTGATTCTGAGCCATTCCAGAAGGCAGAATTAGGAATATTTTTCTACATTATATATGAATGTTTCTTTTAAAAATTAATACAAGTTCCCATTTCTCATAAAATTATCTTATTCCTTAAATATTAATAAGTTTCTGTTTGTTGATAATTATTAAGTTAAAACTTAAAAAAAGATTTTTTTAAAAGAGAAAGAAGAAAGATAGAAACTGAGAAGGAAGCGATGCAATCCAACTGACAGGTATTAAGTTCTAACTATATTCAAGTTTCCTTACCAGAGAAACCTGGGTCTTTGGCCCTCAAATCATCCTTTTGCATTCTCTTTCTGGGAACCAAACTCCTATTTCATTTATCATTTCTAAATCATCTCTCCTCCACTCTGCCCATCATCCCCACTGGAACCTTGGACTCTGCCTCACTGGAACCAACCTAGACCTTCTTCTCTTGCCTCAAATCTAGAATTCTTTACACTTCTTTTTTTTAAAAATTTTTTAAACCCTAAACTTCTGTGTATTGGCTCCTTGGTGGAAGAGTGGTAAGAGTGGGCAATGGGAGTCAAGTGACTTGCCCAGGGTCACACAGCTGGGAAGTGTCTGAAGCTGGATGTGAACTCAGAACCTCCCATCTCTAGGACTGACTCTCAATCCACTGAGCTACCCAGCTGCCCCCATCCTGAGTTGTGGTTTGAAGGAAGGTAGGATCATAAATTTAGAGCTGGAAGGGATCATAGAGGTTACCTAGTCTAACCTATTCACTTTAGAGATGGAGAAACTGAGGATCATGGAGGTATGGCATCTGAGTTGTGCTCTGAAGGAAGGTAGTGTCATAGATTTAGAGCTAGAAGGTCATCTCATCTGATTTCCAAATTTTTATAGGTGAGGAAACTGAGGCTTGTGAAGATGAAATAATCTGGTAAAATACATTCAAGTAATATAAGAGGTGGGCTTCTAGCAAGTCTTCTAATGCTAGAACCAGTGTTCTTTCTACCAGTCCAAGTTACCTCTGTAAAAGGAGAGAGGGAGAGGATAAGGGGTGAGAGAAGAAGGGAGAAAAAGTAAGGGAAATGTTGCCGAAGACCAGAAGAAAAAGAATGAGAGAGAGAGAAAAAAAATAAGAGAGACACAAAGAAAGGATTCCAGGTTGAGAGAAGAAAGGGGAAAGAAGAAGAAAAGAAGTTTTGGGAAGGAGAGAAAGGAAGGGAGAGTTTAATGTTCTGATTCACTCATTTTCTGCCCAGGTGGGTCTATCTGCTCTCTGGGCTGCAGTGGTCACCAGCCCTGGTTTGGAGGGGCTTGCTGACTGCTGCTGGATTTTAAAGAGCAGTCGTATAGATTTGCAGTCCTGTCATCCATGTGATTGAAACCTAGTTAACTTAATGCTGTCTTTCTTCATACATGAATATGTGCAGATCTGTGTGTATATATGAATATATCTGTATCTTTGGTCAGGTATATACATTCTCTCCCTCACTCACATCCCCTCTCCTCCCATCTTTGTCCAAATAACCAGTCGCTGCCAGCTTTCCTTAATAACCTATTTTCTTCTGGGGTGTTGGGGGAAGGGGAGGTAATAGCAGGCATTTAAAAATAATGGCTAGACATAAAAATCAGAGCTTTGCAAGGGAAATGCCTCATGTAAAGAGACAGCCCAAGAAATCAGTGCAGAGTGTCTGATTGTCCCCTAAGGACTCCAGGGCTTTGGCAGGCTGGAATGAGGCCAAGTACCCACAGTCAGATCCAAGAGGATTGCTGGGAATCTGTGCATTGTTTGGAACTCACTCCATCCAGTCTGCTGGCAGATTCTCCATGCATTTTTCCCCTTCTAGGGACCCCTTTGCTAATAACATCTTAAGGAGCCTGTGCTAGCCCTGATGTCTGCCCTCTGAGGATACTCTCCAACCTAGCCCAATGCCTGACATCATAGCCTTTTCACTCACTCTCCTCTTTTACTTAAAATATACATTTTCTCAAGTCCATTTGCACCGCAGGACCCTGACTCTTTGAAAGTGTAAAAACAAGTGGTGGCTTGACCCACTACATTTTTCAGTTTAAGATTGTATGGAGGTTCAAATCTGGTCTCAGTTACTTCCTAGCTGTGTGACCCTGGGCAAGTCACTTAACTCCATTTGCCTAGCCCTTGCCCTTATGTCTTAGAGTTGCTATGCAGAAAGAAGGTAAGAGTTGTTTGTTTGTTTGTTTGTTTGTTTTAAATAAAAGATTTTATGCAGAGCATGCATTTTGAAATAGGAAGAGCTCTGGGCTTTGAGCCTGAGTTTGTTGTTGTTCAATCATTCCAGTCATGCCCAACTCTTTGTGACCCCATTTGGGGGTTTCTTGGCAAAGATACCAAAATGGTTGGCCATTTTCTTCTCTAGGTTATTTTACAGATAAGGAGACTTATCTGTAAGGCAAATGAAGTTAGAAGATTTGCCCAGGGCCACACAGATAGTGTCTAAGGCCAGATTTGAACTCAGAAAGATAAATGTTTCCCACACCAGTGCTGGTACTCCATCCACTGTGCCAATTAGCTACCCTTTGAAGACAGGGACCCGAGTTCAAATATTGGCTCTGACCAGATTTGCAACCAGGAATGAGTCAATGGAACTCTCAGCTTTTTTCCTCCTCCTTTAAATTGAGGGAGAGGGAGTCATCTTTGCACTACCTACTTTACAGAGTGGTTGGAGGAGGAGGGATTTATAAACTTTAAGGTGCTACATAAACATGAGTGATTATTATTCATGTAAAGGAATAAAACTAATGGAGGAAAGAAGACTAGGCACCTTCCTAAACTTGGGGAAAACAGACTTTTTGGCAGGTGAGCCTTTCAGAAACTCTCCCATCAAACATGAAGGCAGTTAGCTGCATTTTCCACTCTCTAAGCCTCAGTTTCCTCCTTTATAATAAGGTGGAGGAAATTCAATGAGAAGAGCTCTAAGGTTCTGTCTCTCTCTAACATAATGTCCGACTAACCAAGGCTTGTGATGAGCAATGCCGAACTGGGCAGGGTTGGGCTGGGTTGCCATGTCTCTTCCTGGCTCTAGCCCACGCTTCTTGAGTATTTACTGTTTCCATTTCTGATTTCTGACTCACCCTTTGCTTCAGTTGCTGAGGTCTTAGCCTGAAAAGACTTAGAAGTAATAAATAAGGAAAACAGCTAGGTTCACCTCAAGAAGGGTTATGGCTTTGGGGAGAGGGAACTCTTCAAATCTCAGAGTGAGTTGGAAGGAACTTTAGAGTCCATCTGGTCCAACTGGTATCTGAATAACAATCCCCAACAAATGGTCATCTAGCCAATTCCTTTAAAAACCCTAGGGAGGTAGAAGCAATCACTTTCTAAGGTAGTTATCCCACTCTTTCTTTTTTTTTTGTTTGTTCAGTCATTTCATTTGTGTCTGGCTCTGTTTTATTTTTATTTTTAAATTTAATTGAATCTTTTCAATTATATGTAGAAACAATTTTTAACTATTGTTTTTCTGATATTTTTCAATTTGGATTCTCTCCCTTTTTCTCCCTCCCTGCCCCTCTTTCTGAGATTGTAAATAATCTGATATAGGGTATACTAGTTCTCAGGTCTGACTCTTCATGATGATATTCAGGGTTTTCTTGGTAGATACTGGAGTGATCTGTCATTTCTTTCTCCAGCTCATTTGACAGATAAGGAAGCTAAGGCAAACAGGGTTAAGTGACTTACCCAGGGTTACACAGCTAGTAAGTGTCTGAGGTCAGATTTGAAGTCAGGAAGCTGAATCTTCCTGGCTCCAGTCCAGCATTCTATCCACTGTGTCACCTAATTTTCCCCCATCCCACTTTGGGACACCTCAAATTGTTAGGAAGTTTTTCCATATATGGAGCCCAAATTTGCCTCTGTGCCCCTTCTCTCAATTGCTCCTTAAGGTCCTTTCTCAGGCCAAAAAAACCCAAGTTGAATCCCTCTTCCACCTGGCCACCCTACCAATATTTAGAGATACCTAAGTGTTCTCTTCTCCAAGTTCAACCTTCCAGTTCCCTTCAAATGATCTTCTATGGATCTTCCATACAACATGTGCTCTGGGCCCTTCAGTATCCTGGTCTTCCTGCTGTGGGTATTCTCTAGCTTATCAATGCTCTTCCTAATCTGTACCATCTAAAACTAAACAAACACCTTGATTTAGTTTGTCTGGGACAGTGCAAAGTGGACCTCATTCAGGCACATGATGCCTCTTACTATAGACTTCATTTACTGGCTAACCTTTCATACTTATGATTCAAATTAAGGTCATCGTCCACTAAAAACTCTTAGATCTCCTTTAAAATATATATAAAAAAATTCAAGGCAAGCAACTGTCCAGCCCTGCCTCCCCTACCTTGTGCTTATGATATTGATTTTTTAAACCCAAGTGTATGACTTTACATTTAAAGTTGCCCATCTACATTGAAAAATGTCCAGAAACTTACAAAGGTTCCCTGTACTACTTTACAAGTGGGGCTTGACTCCTTTTTTTGAAATTCTGGAGGATTTTTCGTGTTTCAAAATTGAGGGAAGGTTCTATTTCTGAATCCTCTTTCTTTTTTCCTTTGCCTGTCCCCAAATTTTGCTCCTATCTTTACTGTGTCATAGTGAATTTGTTCTGCTTCTTTATTCAAGAATTATGCCAGAAAGTGTGGAGACCTGAAGGCAAAGTGTATTTAGATTTGCTTTTACTGTCATATGGATAAGGAACATCAAAAACAGAAGAAACATGTCATTATATTAACTTCGGCTTCCACCCTCAAATTTGCTACCTAATAGCTACTTATTATTGTTATTTCAGACTCTCCCTAAACATAGTCACAAATGGTATAGATTTTGCTTTCCACCAATGTATAATGTGTATGTGATAAGGAGGTCCCAGGAGGTGCCTTTCTCCTACCCTGCCTCAGCCTGCCTTCCTGCCAGCCTGGTCCAGATCTCATCTACCAGCCACCTTGGAAACTTTCATTCCTCCTATTCTTTCTTCCGTTGCTCTTTCCCCTTTATCCCTTTTGACTAGATGCTGATTCCCACTATCTCAACTCTAAGACAACTCAGAGACTTTGCTCCTCTTCAATGCTTAGTTCAGCTTTCACTCCTCCCTTCTCCTGGGCTGAGTCTCTCGAACATTCTCCCCTTACAACACACATGTTCATTCACACCATTTAGATGAGCAGGAAGTCATCACTGACCATCCTTCTAATAAGAGGGTTAGTAAGAGGGAGAATCATTGGATTTCATTAAGTGCTAACTCTGCACCTTAAGGCCCACCAGTCCTTATTAGCTCTCCTGCCACCAAACCTTCCAGATCTCCAGACACTGCAATCATTGAACATCTGGGTCTTGCTATTAGCCATGGAGCTCCATGCTTAGGACTACTAAGTCCTTCCATCAGTCCTGTGACTGAACCCTCCTTCCTATATATGTTGTCTCACACAATGAGACTGTGAACTCCTTAGAGCTGGGGTGGTATTAGAACAAAGCTTGATAATTGCTTCTCCACTCACTTATTCATATGTATATATGTGTGTATATACTTATGCATGTACACATATATACCCCAAAACACAGGCATGTGACTATATATAACACATTGTAGAATACATAATATATTGTGATATATAACATGCAATATGACTATATAGAAATATGTACATATGTATATATTAGAGAGGGAAGGAGAAGGAGAAGAAGAAAAAGAAGGAGAAGAAAGAAGGAGGAGAAGGAGAAGGAGAAAGAGAAGGAGTAGGAGGAGGAGAAGAAGAAGAAGAAGAAGAAGAAGAAGAAGAAGAAGAAGAAGAAGAAGAAGAAGATGATGATGATGATGATGATGATGATGATGATGATGATGATGAAAAGGTGAATAGAGTATTGGTTTTGGAGTCAAAAAGACCTGAGTTCAAATCCTGCCTTAGACTCTTAGTAGCAATGTGATTTCTAGGCAAGTCATTTTCTTTCTGCCTTCATTGGTTTCCTCATCCCTCAAGTGGGAATAATACTATCTACTTCTCAAGGGTCTTCATAAGGGAAAAAAATGAGTTAATCTATGTCAAGTGCTTTGCCAATTGATTTGTTGGCTATTATTTGAGGGTGATTTTTCTAAAGCAAAGGACCTATCATGTTGCACAACCCTCCCCATCCCCCTTCAATAAATGCCTGTGGCTCCCTATTACCTTCAATAGAAAATACAAAATTCGTATGCATTCAAAGTCCTTTATAATCTATCTCCCTCCTAGCTTTTTATTCTTCTTAGATCTTACTCCCCAACCCTTCTGGTTGAGATTGGCCTCCTGGTTGTTCCATAAATAAGAAACTAAATATTTCTGCTTTGGGCATTTTCTCTAGTCCTCATTCCTGGAATGATCTCCCTTCGCTCCCACTATTGACCTCTCTGGTTTCCTTTTAAATCCCAACTAAAATCCTGCCTTCTATAGGAAGTCTTCTCCAATACTTCTTATTTCCATTACTTTCCTTCTGTTAATTATTTCCTATTTATTCTATATGGAACTTGCTTGTATTTATTTGTATGTTGTCTCTTCCATTAGATTGTATGCTCCTTGAGGACTGTCTTTTGCCTCTTTCTGTATCTCCAGCACTTAGCACAGTGCCTGGCACATGATAGGAACTCAATAGATGTTTATTGATTGATTGATTGTTATGCATGTACATACCTATACATGCCTCGTATATATTGTATGCAAATATATTTATGGATGTGCAAATATGTATGTGTAGAACATATGCACAATCTTTTACTGAAATATTACTATTTCATCAAAGGTCTTCTCTAGTGACATCTCACATTGTATTATATAGAGAAGTTTTATGATTTCAAAATGTTTGAAAATCTCAAGACTCCAGGGCATTAGCACAGAAATAGGAGTCAGGGGATGTATGGGACAGCACTTTAGGCTATATAAAGTCATAGACAAAAGACAACATGGTGAGGTAGAATGAGAATTGAGTTTGGAGTCATGAGATCATAGACTTTTAGATGTGAAAGGGACCTTAGAGGTCAGTTTTGCAGATGAGAAACCTGAGTCCCATAGAAGTTAAGTGACATACCCAAGGTCACTCGGAGAGAAGGTGGTAGGATGAACCTTTTCTCCCAGGTCCTCATACCACAAAATCACCCTTCTACCTCCTCAGAGGATATGACTTTGAATTCTGGTTCTGATTGCTAGATTAGATAACCTTGAAGGTTCCTTCCTGTGCCAACTCATAATAGGGAATTAATAAATCCTTGTTGAATAATTGAGTGATTGATCTCCATTGGAACATTTGACATCAACGGTGTTGAGCAATCCTTTCTGAATGCTCTATTCTTGTTAGGCTTCCATGACTCTGCTCTCTTCTTTTTCTCCCCCTCCATGTTTGATGGATCCTTTGAAAGCTCCTTCACTCTACCATGAGGCCAGGGTGTCATTCTTCATTCTTCTTGGATCCTCTTCCAGTAATTTCATTCATTACCATTGTGTTGAGGTCCCTTGATATCCATGACTCCCAAATTAATATAATTAGCTCCCCAGAGCTCTAGTCCTGCATTTGCTGCTGGTTCCTGGAAATCATTACCTGTATGTCTCTCTGGTATCTCAGGTTCAATATAATGAAACTCAAACTTATTGCCTCCCTAATCTGAAAGATAAGAAACAACATAAAAAGGCAAAATGTGTTACTACTCCATGCACATCTCTCCTTGCCTCAACTTCGTTCTACACTTAATATTTTTATTTCATACTGCTCCAAAACGCAGCTATAACCGAGGACTGAATGTTAACGTGTTGCCATAATATAATGTGTGTTTATGTGTGCTTGTGAGCATGGTTGTGTGTATGTATGATAAGCATTAGTCTTCAACCCTTCTCCCAACTTCCCTATTTCTATTAAAGAATATTTGTTGCTGTCATTCAATCATTTCAGTTTTGCTCAACTCTTTGTAATTCCATTTTTTTTAGTTTTCTTGGCAAAGATACAGGAGTACTTTGCCATTTCCTCCTCCAGCTCATTTGATAGACAAAGAAACTGAGGTAAACAGGGTTAAGTGACTTAGCCAGGATCCCACAGCTAGTATGCAAAGCCAGATTTGAACTCAGGAAGATGAATCTTCCTTCATTCCAAGCCCATTGTTCTATCCATTGCCAATTAAAGACTCTAAGGAGTCTCAAACCCATAGATAACCTCTGCTCCACATCTGGGATACATCCCCTGACTCCTCTTTCTGTGCTAATGCCCTGGAGTCTTGAGATTTTCAAACATTTTTAAATCGTAAAACTTCTCTATATAACACAATATGAGATGTCATTAGAGAAGACCTTTGATGAAATAGTAATATTTCAGTAAAAGATTGTGCATATGTTCTACACATACATATTTGCACATCCATAAATATATTTGCATACAATATATACGAGGTATATATAGGCATGTACATGCATATCAATCAATCAATAAACATTGGAGATACCTAGCTCCAGGCAGCTTATAGACACCAAACAACACTTCAAGCCATCCCAGAGTCCCCCATTCTTGGCTGTAATTGAAGATCTAAGAGTCAAAGTGTGCTATATGTGTGGCAGACTCATCCACCTTTCAGGAGCATTCTCTCCATCATGTCCCCCTTCCAGGCAGCAAGATAATCTAAGCCTCCACCACTGTGTCAGGGAAATCATGTGCTGTGATATGAGGATCTGAGACAGGACCCCTGGGTGTGCATTTATCTGGTAAATATCTGGCAGATAACAAATGTCTTTCATCAGAAAGCCAAGCTCCAGAGCCTATTCCTTTCACTAGGAGGGGACTGACTCTTTGGAGTGGGGGAGGTTTTAAGAGCGTAGCAAAATATATGGAAGTGAGGGCAAGGAATATGGGCCACTTTGATTTATATTGAAGTCTCCACCACCAGGAGCAAATCGTTGCATTCTTCTTCCTTGTCTTCCTCCCTTTCCCCTTCTCCTCATTTTCAGTCATCTCTTCTTTCATCCCATTTCCTTTCCTTCCATCTTTTCCTTTCCTTTTTTCTCTCCTCCTTTATCTTTTCTTTATACTTTTCCCTATCTTCTCTTTAATGAACGTTGTCTTCATTCTAATGCCTTCCTTTTATTGATTATCTCCAATTTATCTCATTCATAAATTTCCTTGCAAAAAAAATTATTTCCACGTTATCTCTCACATTAAATGGTGAGCTTCTTGAGACCAAGGTCTATCTTTTGCCTTTACTTGTATCCTCAGGGCATAGCACAGTACCTGACACAAAGTAGGAGATTAATAAATGCTTACTAACTAATTAATAATTGCCTGCTATATGCCATTTACTTTTTCTTGTTGTTATTAAGAGATAGTGTCACATCATGGATAAATGCTGGGCTTGGAATCAGAAAGATTGGAATTCAACCCCCACCTCTGATTAGCTTTGATGGGTAAGCTTTTACCTTATCCTGCCCAGAAGCAGGCCTGCATGCTGTTTTCCCACCATTTCCATGTCATGTTGCCTCTCCTTTCCCTTGTCCTCTCTTCTTTATATATTGTCTTTTACCATTAGAATATAAGCTCCTTGAAATCAGGGACTCTCATATTCTTATATTTATATCCCAAGTGCTTAGTCTAGTTCCTGGGGCTTATTAAGTATTCTATATATCTATGTATCCATCTCTCTCTCTCTCTCTCTCTCTCTTTCTCTCTCTCCATCTATCAGTCTGTCTGCCCATCTGTTCATTCCTTTGTCTCTGATATAACCAGCTTTGTGGTCCTTGGCAAGCCAATTGACATTTCTGACCCTCAATATCCTTGGTAAAATGGGATTAATAACCCCATCTTTGTCATGGGATTGTTGTGAGGATCAAATAAGATAATTAATGAGTTTTTAAGCCTAGAATTGCTTTACAAATATGACCTACTATTTAATTTTTCTCCCTCTTTTTTGGTCCTAAAGAAAGCTGACTTTCACACAAGGCCTTTATGGCTTCCTATTGCTCTCTTACCATCTGAAGCTCCTTCTCTATTGACACAGTAGAAAAAGCCAAATATTTGGAGTCAAGAGGACCAGCCCTCATATTCTAGCTCTGCTGCTTATTACCTATAGACCTTGGATGAGTACTTTGCCTCCATGGGCCTCAGTTTTCTCATCTATAAGATGATAGAATTTAACTAACTAATGTCTGAGGTCTCTTCCAGACCTAAATATACAGGACTGTGATTTTAGTTGTATCCTTGGCATGTCTAAGGAGAGAACTGGCCCTTGTATACTCTGCCCTCCTCTAGACTCTTACTGTGCTCCCTCTATTCTGCCATCTTGTTTCTGCCTTTGACTTATTATGAAACACACCTCCCTCCTCCCAACCCCATTTCCTTGAGTTCTTGGGTACCTTTACTTAATCTTCTTGGACTTCCATTGTAAGTTAAAATACCCAAAGAAAACAGGGTTCTATTGTTATGTGTCACTCATCTAGTTCTGTTCTATTTCTCCTCTTTATTCCTCTTCCTTCACCTTGGGCAAACCAATTGGCATCCCAGGTCACAGTTTCCCCATCTATGAAATGAGGAGGTTGGAGTAGAAGGCATCCAAGGTCCCTTCCAGCTCTTGATATATACCTCTATGATCATCTTCACCTTTTTGGTTTCCTCTCCCCACCCCATTCCTTGAGAACACTAGGGACTTTCCTATGTAGGACTTACCTGGCATCTCCACTGAGGGTATGTTGGGGTAGGGGTAGGATGAAGAGTGGTATAGAGATTTAGAACAGGTGGAACTGGGGTGTATCATATGCACTACCCTGGTTAGAATGGAAATCAAGATTTACAGCCAGCTGCTCAGTCTAGAAAGCAACCTTATCTTTCTTTTTTCGGTGCTTAAAAAATAAAGGACCCACAAGAGAGATGGGGTGTTGATGATTGGGAAGACAGAAGGGCAGAATAGTGGGAGAGGGAAGGAAGTAGAGTCTTTGATATAGCAGAAAGAATACTGAACTTGAAGTGAGCAAGACCTGTGTTCCAATCCTGCCAATCCATGGTTCAGGCAATTGGCCTCTCTATGCTTCCATTTCCTCATATATAAAGTGATGATGTTGGATTCAGTGGCTTCTAAGGTCTTTTAAATCCATGATTTTTTTTTACCTTAAGATAAGGAATTCATTTTCACCTGATTGTAATTAGGGATTCTGATCATTACTAGAGTTTGGTGGGGGCAAGAGGACTCTGTCCAGGTTTCTGGGAGCCAGTGATCCCTAACTTCCTCATTGCAATGAACTCTCCCATCCCTGGGGGTTGTGAGGGCTCATATTACTTGGTTCTGGCCTTTCTGAGTTCTCCCATTTAATGCCGCAAATATTTTCATTTAATTACACAAGTATGTGTGAATCACCTACCATGTGCAGCCATAATAGTTAGTTTTTCATTATCTTTAATTAATAGTCTTGGCCTTAGATGGCTAGATAGTGGCACTAATGAGGGCAAGGTCACAGAGATCGCTCTCTATATGGTCCAATTATTTTATCTCTATTCTCTGGCCTTAGACAACCTCCTTGGCCCCAGTCAACCACCTAAGGGACTAGATAAAGGAGGGATATAGATGGATGAGTACAACTGTCTCAAACACTATGATACATCATTGGTGGGTTATTAGCATGAATGTAGTCAGTGTAGGTCAATGAAAAAATTCCATACTGAAAACTTTTACCAGAAGACCTGAATTCTAGTTCCAATTCTACTATTTACTATGTGGCCCCAGGAACTTCTCTGAACCTCAGTTTTCCCACCTGTAAAATAGGGATAATAATAATTATATTATCTACTTCATTAGTTTGCAAAAAGGAAACTGCTGTGCAAAGTATTTTTTGCAAGTGGATTTTACTCTTCTGTCTGTTATTTTTACTCAGACCCATAAAGAACTTCCAAGGTGGAAACCCAGGTAGAGATCAGCAAATTCCCCTTAACTAGTCTTAGAGAGTTGTTTGGGAGCAAAAGGAAGATTCTTCCCAGAGCTAGTGTGAGTCAACTGCTAACTTCCCCGAACTGTCCTTGTCTGGTGGGTAAAACTACTCTCCCCCCATAGAATGTAAGTTCCATGGAGGCTGGTAGAGTTTTATTTTTGTCTTCTACCCTCAATTCCCTCCTCAATGCCTCGTGCATATTAATAAATGCACGTTTGCTCATTAATTTGAATCCAGCTTTTCCTAACACCAAGAATGGACCTTCATCAATAAGATATTCTCTCCTGTTATTATTCTTTTTATACAAACACAAGTCAATAAGCCCCTACCTATTACAGAACAGGCAGAGAGAAAAGATTAGACTTTACAGAGGGACAGGTAGGATCCCCCCATCCATCCAGTTCTGTGCATGGCAACAGCCTTGAACTCCCAATTACACCAAAAGACCACTGATAAGTCTTGGTGGGCCTGATCAGGATGGATCCCAAACTCTGTGCTTATGCTTCAAGAAAAAGATGAAACTGATTTTTTTTGCAGCATTTTAGAGAGTTGGAGAGTCTGGAAAGGAATGGAAGGATAGCCTGTGGCAAATGGTCTTTTTTTTTTTTTTCATTTTAGAGTTTCAGTGTAAAATCAGCAGCTCTGCCGTAGCTCGTTTGAGAGATTGATTTTTAAAATCTCTTGGAAGATAATCCGGATAACATATTTTTAAGAATACAGATTCAGCAGCAGCTTTCTCATTTCTTATGGAGCTGGGGGGGATGGGTACCAACCTGTTTTTAAATGGAAAAAAAAATCATCGCATTTTGAATGTAGTCTGATTGGAAAGGGGAGTAAAACTAGGTGAAAAATCTTAAAGAGACCCACTGTCAAACATATTTAAAAGAGAAAGTCATCTTCATGAGAGTCCTATGGTTCTTCTGTAAAGTAATTCAGAGAGATGCCCTGTCTGAGTAGTGAATTTGGAAGACCTGAAGAAAACATTTCACTTCCCCATTGAATGACAGGGAAATCCATCTACCTTGACCTTCTATGTATGTGTGTGTGTGTATATATATGTATATATATATACATATATATAAGTATATACCTCATAAAAGTATATATCTCATATATTTATATATCAAAGTATATATCTCATAAAATTCTATCAATATGGGAATTGAGGGGTATTGTGATGATTTTAAAAAATATTTACAGGGGGAAAAGCAAACCTATTCTAGTTGGGTAAAGAATTGTTCAGAATCTGTCTGGAAAAATCTGGAAAGATCTACATGAACTGATGCAGAGTGAAATAAGCAGTACCCAGAGAACATTGTACAAAGTAACTGCAATATTGTGGAATGATCAACTATGAAAGACTTAGCTTTTTGCAGCAATACAATGATCTGGAAAAATTCTGAAGGACTTATGACAAAGAATGCTATTCAACTCTGGAGAAACAGCTGTTGGAGTCAGATACAGATCAAAACATACTATCTTTCATATTATTTTTGTTTCATATTCTGTATTCTTCTATCTCATAGATGTGAGAAGCTTCTTTCCATTGTCTGCAAAGCTGAAAAAGGTTGTGGTTTTTAAAACTAAGAGATTGGGACACTTCCATTCTTTTCCCTCTAGCATCCAGAAAGGATGAAGATCCAGTTAGCATGGATGCCAGGAACAGACACAGTTGTGGGAAGGACTACTCATGCTCCCCCATCCTTTTGGGTTGTGAAAGGTGGAGTTGGGGATTTGGTCTTTTTCATTTTCCTTTTTCACTTCTAGGTATAGGTAGTGGAGTCCCTACCGGTCCTAGCTTCCAGCCAGGATGACCTTGGAGACAGATTTCTAGGTCAAATATGCAGCTAGTCCCAGCAAGGAAGCTCTGAAAATCTGGGGTGCCTAAGACTCGAAGAAGGGAGGGAACCTGAGCCAGATTGTGAATCTAATACCCTTACCTTCCCCCAAAACTGGGGAGATGAGGAGGATTATATTCCCCTCAGTTGTTTGTGGGGTTTGTATGTTTATTTTTGCTATATTTTAAGGGAAATATTTCTCTTTTAAAAGCCAATCTGATTGTTAAGATATAAAAAATAAACCTTAGGCTCAGGGAACCTCTAAATTAGGAGGAATATCTATCATCCTTAGAGGTTGGAGCTAACAGCAGAAACCAGATACCTCCCAAACCTCCTTATGGGTATTAAAGGACTCTGGAAGAGGGATTTCACACACATACACAGACACACACATCTGTGTGTGTTTATTGCTCTCTGTCTTTCTGTCTGTCTGTCTGTCTGTCTATAAATGTAGAAGTGGGACTGATTAATATTTGCTCAAGTCACTCAGCCCTACTAAAAGTAAGTGCTAAGATAGATTCCCAATCAATCCATTTCAATCATAGGTCTTAGAACAAATGTGAAGTCTTTGAAAGCCATTGATGAATGAAATGATGGCAGACAAGAAGTTTCTTCTAAGTGGTTGGAAGATTTTTTTACAACTTCAGAGCACTGTTTAAAAAGCAGTGACTTGCATGGAATCAAAAGTCTATAAATTTCAGCAAGTGTAGCTTTTAAGTATACTCTATAGAATAACCTTTTAGGGAGTTGGGAAGGGGAAGAAAGAGTTTTGATTTAAGTTCTAGCTTGTGTCCTTCCCCTACCCCCCCAATCCTCCCTTAGGCCCAAGAAAGCCCTTTATAAGTCTGAAAGGTCTGGAGGATTTGGGACTTCCCATTTATTTTCCGATGGGTGTCCTAGCAGAAGCCTCAAAGCAGCTGATACAAATGTCAGGATTGGGAGCCAAGGATGAACTGAACAGAGAGTCCCAAGGAGCCCAGAAAAATAGCATGACCATGCTTGAGAGGAATTTATTGAGGCCCCTCTAGATGAGCGAGTTCATCAGCAAACAGGAATTGTGAGTAATTCCTTTGCCACATTTCCCATCTAAGCTTGAGCCCACTTTTCCCCAGATTTTTTATAAGTTCATAGAAGAGTGTTCCATAGAACTTTGGGGTAGATACTTTGCACAAAATTTTATTATCATAACCCATAAATAAAAGCTGCTTAAATGTGACTGACTAAATGATCCTCAAATGATAAACTAAGGGAGAGGGAGGAGTATATCCACAGGAACTCAATCTGATCACATTAGAAGACCACTGACTGCTCAGTAATATACTTAGGATCCAGAGAGGAAGACGTACCAAAACTCTGGTACCCAACTTGTCAAGAGAAATGGACATTGAGATAAGGATTCTCAGTGCTTATATCTGTTACAATGATCAGTTGCTGTTTTTTTTTAATTTGCTTTTTTTCTGAATGCTTATAGAAACCATTTTTGATATTCATTTTCTGACATTTTGGGATTCAAATTCTCTTTCTTCCTCTCTTGTCTCTCCCTTCTCTGAAGCAGCAAGAATTATGATATAAGTTGTACATGTGCTATCAGGCTGCTGATTTTAATGTCAGGAAATTGCAGCTTTATAGTACTTGCAAAATATTTCTACCCTTTGTGCAAACATATTCTGTTTGGAGATAGACCCCTGACAGTATCTTTGCATACTTCTTGCTCTTCTAAAAATCCAGTCCATTCCTAGTGCCATCAAGATGGAACAGTGATAAGAACCTTCCACTTGTAGTCAGGGACACCTGAGTTCAAATGCAATCTCAGATAGTTACTTGCTATGTGATTCTGGGTCATTTAACCTCTGCTTACCTCAATTTCTTCAGCTGTAAAATGGGGATAATAGTAACATCTCCCTGGAAGGATTGTTCAGAGGACCAGTGGAGGTAAAGCTCTTTGTAAATTTTAAAGGACTCAATAAATTAAATGTTAAATATTATTACTACTATGTAAACAAGAAATAATAGCTCATGCCTGTGTAGCATTATAGCATTTCTATAACTCATCTTTAGAGATGAGAAAATAAAGCTCAGATAAACTAAAGGACTTGCTGATTATCATACAAGCAGTACATTTTATGGATTATATTTGAACTCGGGTCTTGACTTTGACTTGGAGGTCAGCTCTCTTTCTCTATTCCACCACATCTGCCTTTCCTTTCTTCTTCACAACTAGGGAAATAGAGGCTCCCAGAAGCAGAGTAAATTGCTAGAGATCATAGAGTATTTATGTTTCGACTGAGAGTTCAGGTTTCAGCCTCTGACTTTTTGTATGCGTTATTTTTTCTCTAATACTTTGCCTCTTGGTTCTGGTGGTGGGCAAAAATTCTTCAGTTTCCCAGTCAGACAGGCGAGACTTTTCCTTCCTCCCCAGATCCACTTAGAAATAATTACTTTAAAAACAAATAGACTCCTCTGTCTGTGATCTTTACTCTCTTCACTTCTGCTTAGAGCAGTGGCTATTTTTACCCACCCCAGCATCTAGAAGGTCTCTTTGGAAGTCACCGTGACATTTTGTGTGGCCTGGTCTGGCATTCATCTAAAGTATTTTTCAAAAACATCCAGCTTTGGAAAAATGTCAGCATTTATGGGGAGTCTGCAGGGATGCATCAAGGAAAGGCAAAAAATCTACTCCAGAAAATCCCAGGTCCATGGCGGGGCCTGTTTTCAAGTGTTATTGATGGGATGGAGGTGGCCATGGGGGAGAAAAGAGGATTGTTCTGCAAGGAAATAATGGTTATCATCTGAGTCTGGGAGATATATGAGGAAGGAAGCTGTCATAGACTGACTATGGTGAAGATAGGGTTTGAGCAAGGAAAGTCCAGGTGAGTAGAAGTGTATGATTCTGAGCTTGTCCAGGGCTCATTGAATGTTGAAGTTGGAATTGGCCCTGAAGAACATCTAGATATAAAGTTGTGGATCTTAATTCACATGTAACGATAGAGTTTCTCTGGTCCAACCCTTTCATTTTACAGATGAGGAAACAGAGGCTGGCAAAGTCCAACTACTCATCTTACCAAATAAAGGGAAGGAGACCCAGAAAGAAATAAAAAGATCATTGATATAGAGCTGGAATGCATCTTAGAAGTCATCTAGTCCAACCTCCTCATTTTTATAGATGAAGAAACTGAAGTCTGGGAAATGAGGAGATTTGCCAAGATCTTACACCTAGAAAGTGGCAAAGCTGGCACATGATCTCAGGGTCTGTGGCTCCAAATTTAGTTCTTTTTCTTCAATGTCATGCTGCTTCCTGAAGATCAGATAGTTGATGAATAACAAAGCTGGGACTCAACTTGAATGTTCTTTCCTTTACCACATAACATCATCATGATCATATCCATCTTTTTCATAAGGGAATTTGGGGGCAAATTGGCCACCAATTTTTCTCATTCTTTTGATAACAGGCTCTTTTTCAAATAAAAGAAATTGGTTTAAACACCATTTGCATTAAAGCAAGTCCCACACAAAAAATGTCAATCTTCTTTTCCTCCTTTACAGATGATCCCATCCTTTAATTTCTGGACTGGTGCATTTCCTCCAGAGCTGAGCCTATCTCCTATCCCTGTTCAGCAGATCCCATGCCAGAGATCATTGCTAAAGAATACACACAACCAAAAGGTCCTGGTTGGGCATTATGACATGAACCCTGTCACTAAAGACTGATAAAGATGGGGAAACTGAGGCACAAAGAGAATTAGTGACTTTCTCAAATCCCTGTACTTCTGCCCACTAACTACATCCTCTCCCAATACTCCATCCCCTTTTTCTTTGGGTTACTAGTTTGTTAATCAGCCATCACTGGACCCCCTCAGCCCCACTTTACAGAAAGATGAATATGGCTTCAATGAGTGAAGAAAAATAAACCTCATTTTCCTAGATAGGACTTCTGTTTCCAGTGAGAATTCAGTCAGCTACTGGAATTAAGTATAATGAATGAACTAGATGTGGGGAAACAGTTGGCTAAAGGTCAGAGCTGGTGGAATGGGAAGGGATTTCACCCATGATATACCCTTTGGTCTGGGTCTCCTGGTCCCTGTTAGGTTTAACACACTGACAGATACAAGCCAATTAGCGACATGCTGCCAGGCTTTGGTTTATTCTGAATGGTTTGCTTTTTTGATTAAAAAATCTAATATTTTTCATGGATTGGATTTTGTTCTATTGGGGAATTTAGATTAATGGCTCAGTAGCAAGGCTGAGACTGTCATAATAACCCTCCTTCCCAATGCTCATCCATTTGGGGCTTTCGCTGTCATATGAATTCTCAGCATCCCCTTCATTCAGTTCTCCAACTCCATCACCCTCTTATCTTGTTTTGCTTTTGTTGGGTTTTAACTGCTACTGATGATGATAGGCAGTATAGGGTAGTGGATAGAGAGCCTTGGACTCAGTATCATGTGGGTTCAAGATCTGCTTCTGAATCCAATTGGATATATAATCCTGGGCAAGTTACTTAATTTCTCAGTGTCCTAGATAACTCCCCAGGATAGGCTGTACTCCAGCCTCTCTCTCTTGCCTCAGACACCCCTTTATCCTGGAAGTTCTCTCTACCTCAGTTCTCCCAGGATTTCTCTATTGTACCTGCATCTTCTATCTCACCTTCCCTTTTCAGCTTTCTTTCATGAATTGTCTTCCTCTATTAGAATAGGAGCTCTTTGAGGGCAGGCAGAGACTGTATTTCTTTTTGTATTTGTATTCCATACACTCAGTACAAAGTCTGGCACATAGCAAGTGCTTCATAAACATATGTCTATGAATTTTTTCTCTTATATGTGACATGTGTCTTCTTTCAAGGTATGAGGCATATGGAAATATTTTTTTCATGAGAGCACTCTTATAGCCTATATCAAATTATGTACCCTGGGGTTGAACAGAGAGAAGGAAGGAGGGAGAGAATCTGAATCATAATATGTTAGATAAACATAGTTAAAAACTGTTTTACATGTAATTTTCTAAAAATTAAGTTAAAAACAGGTGGATTAACTGATAAGTTATGGAAGATGTGAGAATCTGTATTGGGGAATAGAATTTACTTACCAGGAACATCCCTAAATCTATAAAGTCATCCAGCCATAATGGAGAAGAGGGGAAAGCATATTTAGTTAGCTTATATAACTCAGAAAAAAGTTAAGGTTGTCTCATTTTTGCATTTGTTTCCCTAGTGCTTGGCTCATAGCATAAAATATCTAACATTTATATAATGCCAGGTTTAGAGTCAGGAAGACTCATCTCCCTGAGTTCAAATCTTGCCTCAGATATTTACTAACTGTGTGGTCCTAGGCAAACCACTTAACCCTATTTGCCTCAGTTTCCTCATCTCTAAAATGGGCTGGAGAAAGAAATGGCAAACCACTCCAGTATCTCTTCCAAGAAAACCCCAAATGGGGCCACGAAGGGTTGGACACGATTGAAACTACTTAACTACAGTATCAACCTCTGGCCCTAAATCCAATTTTTTTCATTGTACTAGAGACATTCTGAACGTCTACTTCTTGGAATCCTCATTTCAAAGTACTACCTTCTACGAGAAACCTTTTCTATTTCCCTAGTTTTTAGTGCCTCCCCCACTAAAGGCATTGTATTTTCATTTTTCATATATTTTATATTTGCTTATTTCTGTATATAGTGTCCCCCACCTCCAATCCCAGTAGAATATAAACTTCTACAAAGTAAGAGGTCCTTTATTTTTGTCTTTCTATACCCGTGTTGGTGAATGGTAGATTTTATTTCAGTGCAAACGCATTATTCTCATTAGGGTAAATAAGCACATCTAAAAAGAGTTTTACTGGACCCCATCATGCTTGTATTTATCTTTTTCTTCCCTAGGTGAATTGCTGGAAGGTTCTTTAAAGAATTCTATCTTGGGGCTAGGAATCCCTAATGATGACAGTAAAATGCATGGAATTAAAATGGAAGGTCAGGGTTGTATTTATGTTTTAAATGGACATGATATAGAACAAGGTAACTATAATAATAGCCCATAGTTCTATTGCACTTATATTACACACTAGCACATGCGTTCCTCAATATTTATAAAGCACAAAAGCATATTCCTCATTAGTATCCTGTGACATAGGTGGGGTATTTTTATTCCAATTTACAGATGAGGAAAATGAGGTTCAGAGAGATTAGGTGATGCCTCAGATTATAGCACAAATATGTCCTGGAACTTGAACAAAGATTCTAGGTGATGAAATGCAAATCAATGAAAACTTAGAACTCCTCTATGGCTAAATGCAGAGGTCCCTGGGTCTCCTTAAAAGGAGAATCCCTTCTGGCTCTACTTTGTTCAAAGAGATTCCTGGGGGCAGCTGGGTGGCTTAGTGGGTTGGAATCCAGGTCTAGAGATAGGAGGTCCTGAATTCAAATCTAGCCTCAGACACTTCCTAGCTGTGTGACCCTGGGCAAGTCACTTAATCTCCATTGCCTAGACAATACAAAAAGTTTCAAAAATGGCAAATAAACTAATACCTCAATCATTTTCTCCCCTACCTTTTCCTCAAGTGGTGCTTCTACTGCACTTGGAACCGATATTTAGTATTGATTCTAAGACAGAAGGTAAGGGTTAAAAAAAAGACTACTAATGTTACCATATTATTACTTCTATCAATATTAGTGATGAAAATAATAATAGTAATGAGGAGGAGGAGGAAGGAGATGAGAGTGAGGATGATAGGATAGCGGTCTGAGCTGCCTGTGAACTTGGCATGGGAGACACTTGAGATGCTACAATAACAATTGGACTGTGCCTTCATTTTACTAATTGATCAATTATCTAGTTATATATTACGTATACTATGGTATATGATTTGGGCAGAGCCAAGTGATTAGATAAAAAATTATACTCTGGGGGACAGCTAGGTGGCTCATTGGGAGGAGAGACAGACCTGAAATCAAGAGGCTCTGGGTTAAAGTTGGCCTCATAAATGGGAAAGAATCTGTTTGTAGAAAAAAAAATATTTATAGTGGTTCTTTCTGTGGTGGCAAAGAATTGGAAACTAAAGGGACGTCCCTCAGTTGGGGAAGGGTTAAATAAATTGTGGTATATGCTGGTGATGGAAAACTATTGTTCTTTAAGGAATGATGAACACGATTACTTCAGAGAAAGCTGGAAAGATCTGTATGAACTGATGCAGAGTGAAATAAGCAGAATCAGAAGAACATTATACACAGTAACTGAAATATTGTGGAACGATCAAATGTGATAGACTTTGCTACTAACAGCAATACAAAGATCCAGGACAATCCTGAGGGACTTATGAAAAAGAATGCTATCCATCTCCAGAGAAAGAACTGTTAGAAGAGGAATGCAAATGAAAGCATACAATTTATCACGTGTGTATCTGGGTATATGATTTGGAATTTTGGCTTTATAAGATTATTCACTTAGAAAAATGAACAATATGGAAATGTGTTTTGTGTGATAATATATGTGTAACCCAGATTGAATTGCTTGTCATCTCTAGGATAGGAGAGGGAAGAAGGGAGGGAGACAACACGAATCAGAAAGTTTGGAAAATTTATGTGTAAATGTATTATTTAAAAATAAAGATAAAAATAAAACTATAAAAAATATTTTTAAAAAAATAAAAAATGTGATCTTAGTCACTTCATAGTCTTGTGACCTTGGGCAAGTCACTTAACCCACTCTTCTACCTTGGAACTGATACTTAGTATGAATTCTAAGACAGAAGGTAACAGTTAAAAAAATGTTATCCTTTGCTCATGCTCTGGCTTCTGTAAAGACTGCAGTTAACTCCACTGTTTACTAGAGGGTATTTGCCCGCAAGGTCTTTTGCATCGTCCTAAACTTAAAGAGTTTTTGAGCCATGGCTTCAGGCTCTGATTTTATATGTTTCAACCAATCTAGGGGCTTGAAAAAAAGGGAAATGGCATCTAACTATGAATTAGGAGTGATATGGGGATTTTTAGATGTTTCTACCCAAACTCTACTTGCCTGGGAAATTTCTCTCTATTGGCCAACTTCCTTCATAAGGCTCAGATAATTGTCTTTTCATTGATTGTTTGGCTATGAAAACACAATAAAGTAAATACAAAATAGTTTCTGAAATGGTAAATAAGCTATTACCCCAATCATCCTCCCCCCAATACCTCATCCCAAGTGGAGAATAATATTTCCTTATTCTTCATTGGGAAAAATAAGGAAAGGCACTATATATCTTATGTTTATTTAGCTCAGAAAACAGTTGGAAGTGTGGGGAAGGGTATGGGGAAGATCAGAGTTTTGGGATCAGTTCTTCAATATAGCTTCCATTTTAATCCTGTTTTCCAATGACATCTGGTTCCCGGTCTGTCTTATGACCCCAATGCCTTACTACAGTTTCTACTTTAGAGTCTTAGCCTCAGTCACTGAAACTCTCCAGGATCTCCCCTATCTCTGACTTTGCTAAGCAATGCCTCTCTGGCAGTGACAACAACAGCGAGCAGCAAAATCTGCTGTACCAAGAGTTCTCAGCCTCAGTTTCCCTACTCACAGCCACATATGTGGCATGGAAAAGTGACCAGATCAAATTTCTGAAGGCAGAAACTTTATAGAAAAAAATTAAAGGGGAAAGGGCCTTACACCTGCATGGCCTGTTGTTAAAATAGCTAGTGCATGTATTACTGTAGTCATTTTACAGATGAGAATACTGAGTCACACAGGTGAAACATTTTGTCTAAGGGCACATAGCTAATGTCAGAGTCAAAATTTGAACCCTGACTCCCAAGTACATCAATCTATCAGTATGCCCACATTGTTCCATCCCTTCCTGAATGTTGCCTGAAGACTCTTCTTAGGCTATAAAATTCCCCCTCAGTTTCCCCAGTGCTAACTTCCCTCCCACCCATCTTCATTACCAGGAATTACACAATTCACCAAGAGTAGCTGAGCTCTATCACCAATTAAAAGTTGCCCGGGGCAGTCGCTGAATAGATTTTTTTCCCTTGATTAGTTTTCTCATCCCTCTCGTCTCCCCAATGTCAGTTGGTAATTGAGTAGAATATCTCCACAACCAGCCCAGCCCTTAGATGGCCATCTCTCTGGGCCATTCCTTTGCACCTCTAATGCCCACAAACACAAAGATCCAACAGCTTCTGTGTGGACCTCCAGAAAAGAAGGAGCTTCCATTGTGCTTATCCAAAATAAAGAATGAAGGTCTGGGGATGTTTCCTCTTCCCCCCCCCATTCCCAAATTATACCCATCTGGGCAGGGAGCACCCCAAGACTCCATTCCAAAATGCATTTTTTTTTGTGAGGGGAGGAAATGAAGGGAGGGAAAGACTAAGGATGGCTTAAAAACTTTTTTCCCCTCAACTGCATGAAAAAAACAATTTTTTAAACTTCAGGGTTTTGTTTTTAGCCAAATTCTCACCCTCCTCCCTTGAATCCCCTCCCCTCTCTTGCCATCTGATGAATGGCATTTTGAAAAAAGTAGAATTGAACTTGAGAAAAGACTTGAGGCAAAGATGCTTGTCTGAGATGAGGCTGATGAATTCTTTGGGTTTTGGTTGGCCTCCTGAAAAGGTGGGGTGACTGCTTGATTGGTTAGTGATCGGGAACTGGAGGGAAATATCTATATTGTATCTACTGAGAAGTTTGTTTTCAATCATATTATGATTAGCTTATGAACTCCTTTTGGCCTGAGATTGTTTTTGCCTATCTTTGAATCCCCAGGGTTACAGTAGCAGTAGGTACACAATAAGGGCTTAATAAGTACATGCTTGATGATATTTGCTTGGCTTTTTGGAATTAGGATAGATCTGAGTTTAAATCCTGCTTCAGATACTTCCTAGCTATATGACATTGGGCAAGTCATTTAATTTCTCTGACTCAGTTTCTTTGTTTGTTAAATGGAAATAATACTAGCACCTACTTCACAGAGTTGTTTTGAGGATCTAATGAGAAAAATTATGTACTATAATTTGTACCCCTTAAAAGGCTATATAAAGGGCAGCTGGGTAGCTCAGTGGAGTGAGAGTCAGGCCTAGAGACAGGAGGTCCTAGGTTCAAACCCGGCCTCAGCCACTTCCCAGCTGTGTGACCCTGGGCAAGTCACTTGACCCCCATTGCCCACCCTTACCAATCTTCCACCTATGAGACAATACACTGAAGTACAAGGGTTAAAAAAAAAGTCTATATAAATGCTAGCTATGATATATAATGCCTTTGTAAATAATAATAGCAATCATAATTTTTTGTTGTTCAGTCATTTCAATCTTGTCCTATTCTTTATGACCCCATTTGGGGTTTTCTTAGCAAAGATATTAGAGTAGTTTGTCATTTCCTTTCCCCTCTCATTGTACATAGGAGGAAATTAAGGCAAACAGGGTTAAATGACTTCCCCAGGGTTATGCAGTAGTGTCTGAGATTGGATTTGAACTCAGGGCTTCCTAATTCAATGTCTAACACTCAATCCACTGTATCACTGAATTGCTCTATTAATTATAATAGTTAATGTTTATATAGTGCCTACTATGGGTCAGGTGCTATGCTAAACACTTCACAAATATTCCATCATTTGATCCTCACAATTCTATGAAATGGAAACTGATATTATTTTCATTTTATAGATAAGAAAACTTAGGCACCTGTTAAGTGACTTTCCCAGGGACATACAGCTAGAAAGCGTCTGAAGTCAGATCTAAACTCCTGTCTTCTTAATTTCAAGCCTGGTTCTCTAACATATGCTATCTAGCTGCCAAATGACCTCAATAAAAATCTGTTAAGGGCATGATGAGGGACAGAGTTTTACATAGAGGACTGGTGCTCCAGATCTGATTGGATGAATCCACAGCAAACCCTTGGACTGATGAGAAGTACAAAAGGGCTGGAGCTAAGGGGAAGAGAGACTGCCCAACTCTTAAAGAGTTAGAGAGAATTTGGGATTATAACTCTAAAGAGCCTTTTGTCCTTCAATGAATCCAAGGAGAAATGAATGCTAATTGTATAGCCCCAGCAAGATCATAAATTGACAGAGGCTTTGCTTCTTAGCCATAGCACCCTGCTCTGCAGTAGGGGTTGTGGTGAAGATTTGCCTGATAGTGCCAATTTTTTAGGTATTGAGTTTGGACTCATTACAGAATCACAAGACGGTTCATAAAATAACAGCTAGAAGGGATTGTATAGATCTCCAGTCTAACCTCTTTGTTTTACAGAAGAAGAAACAAAGGGTCAGAGGGGTTAAATGACTTTCCAAAAAGTTGTACAGCTAGTAAACAGCAAAAAGTAGAGTTTGAACAAGAAAGAAGGCACCCAGGAGCTTTCCTGGAGTTTTAGCTATAAAACTGTGACCACTCATATTTGGACTGTCCTTCCCTCTTTCCAGAGCTGACTTTCAGAAAAACTGTAAAGTACCTCTTTTTTTAAAAATTCTGTATTTGTTCACTCTCTCTTTGAATATCCCAAGTTTTCTCTGTACTACCCCATTTGTCAAAAGGAGCTGATATCAGCCATTTAAGCAGAAGTCTATCATCCTTCAGATGTCTCATTACAATCAGCCCAATTTTGCTTCCAGGATGAAATCTGATTTCTAAAGGAAGATGTAGATGGTATACTGGTGGGATGTAGGAGGAATTCTCATTACTCCTGAAATCATGCAAAGCCCTGCTCCCACTCCTTCCTCTGCTACTCTTATGGGTTGGTTGTTATCTTCCTACTCAAAGAGGACCAAAATGATATCACTGGTAACATCTTCTGACTTAAGATTAAATTTTATTTAAGTAGGGGTAGAGTTGTGCAAAGTCATTAGTCTCATTCATTCTTCCACAGTCATCAGAATCCAGTGGCAAGACAAAAATCAAGAAGACTGATGATGGTTTAGGATTCAGTGGGTGATCTTGGCTTCTTTGATATTGAACAAATCCATATTACCTACTTCTACCGCCTTTATGATTCTCACCAGCCCCTTCTGCCAAAGGAAGTCTTCACATGCCTGGGGTAGACACTGCCCTAACTCACTAATAGATATGAGACCTGTCAATTGCTCTCATTCTGCCTAAATGTGTGGCCCCTGCACAAGCTACAGTTTCTTAGAGCCACAGAGGAGAGCTGGGTAAGAGGTGGAAACCAAAGGAGGTAGGACCTCTGAGAAGGACTTGGCGAGCCCTCACACCTGATGCACTAGCCTTCCCTGAATACCCTGTACACCCCTCTTATGGGTAAGGCAGGACTTAATTCTTCATTTCTCATCCTATCAGATAGAACTTGGTAATGCCATAACCAAGATGAGAACTTATGTTTTGGGGACACCAACCTACTTCTACTTAGATGTCGCATGAAATACAACTCGGCAGACTTTTATTTCATTTCTCTGACAGTTAGTTCCTCTCTTCCAGCATCTAATTATGTCTATTTTTTTTTCAGATCACATGCATTTCTCAATGTCTAAGCATCTCCTGTTCCCTACTTCAGATCCCCCTAATTTAACTCCCCTTTTAACTTTTATTTCTGTAGTTTTGAAGTCGACTAGAGTTGGGTTGCAGCTCATCCTGAATACTTGGGCTCCAAATTCATTAAGTTATGGCAACTCCCAATTTTGTAAAATGTGCTAATGCTTCCACTTTATCAATTCTGTAAATGTGAACTTTTGAGTAATGATTTTTTCCTTTAAAAAGGCATTCATTATACAACTTGGATATAAAAAGCCACACCATTAAAAAAAAAAAACACAACACAGATGAATAAGATCAGGTTCCTTTCACAATTATAGCTCTGGAGAGAATTTTTAAACAACAAAGGATTGAGACTATTACAAAGGATAAAATAGATCACTCTGACTACATAAAATTGAAAAGTTTTTTTTTAACAAAATCAATTCAGTTAGACTCAGAAAGGAAACTCTAAATTGGGAAAAAAAAATATCCGCATCAAGTAACTCTGATAATGGTATGGTAACCAAGATATCTAGAGAATTAACACAAATATGACTAAGAGCCGTTTGTCCATGAGTAAAGTACTTAGGGGAAATGAACAATTTTCAAAAGAAGAATTGCAAACTATTATTAACCATATGTAAAATTGTTCCATATTATTAATTAGAGAAATGCAAATCAAAATAATCCTGAGATTTCACCTCACATCCAGCAAATTGGTAAAGATGACAGATGATGGAAATTGTTAATGGTGATAGAGCTGTAAGGAGTCAGCTGAAATGAAATGTGGCATATAAATGTAATAGGATATTACTTTGCTGTAAGTAATAATAAAATAAAAGATTCAGAGAATGATGGGAAGATTTTATATGAATCAATGGATTAGAAGATAAGCAGAACCAGGAAAACTACACCAAAACTAACAATGATGTAAGTTGACAAACAATAAAATGAAATAAAAACTAAGCCTGGAGGGGCAGCTGGGTAGCTCAGTGGATTGAGAGCCAGGCCTAGAGACGGGAGGTCCTAGGTTCGAATCGGGCCTCGGACACTTCCCAGCTGTGTGACCCTGGGCAAGTCACTTGACCCCCATTGCCTACCCTTACCAACCTTCCACTTATAAATCAATACACAGAATTTAAGGGTTTAAAAATTAAAAAAAAAAAAAACTAAGCCTGGACCCATAGAAAAGATAAGAATATATCCCCACCTCTCTTCTTTGCCAGGGGTAGAGGGGCTATGAGTTTGGAATATGACATATACTACTGAATCTTCCTGACTCCAGCCCTGGCACTCTAACCATTATAGCATCTGACTGTCAAAAAAGAATCTGGCTTATGTAGGGCCTTGTTTTACTACTGTGTTTATTGGAAGAGCTTCCATTATTTCCCCATCAAATATAATGCTTGCATTTGGTTTTAGATTGATATTTGTTATTATAATACAATATAATATATAAATAAATACATATATTTAAAATGTATGTGTTTATTTACATATTCATCATATAAATATAAATGTAAAAGAAACCTCTCTATGTTTTGTAGGGTTTTCAACATAAATGAGTATTATGATCAAATTGAATTTATACCATATAAGGGATACAATGATACTTCTTCATTAGGAAAACAATGAATATAATTAACCATATTAAACAGGAAAACATCCAAATCTACATGAGTCTCTTAATAGAGGGAGAAAAACCACTTCTGGGTTTTGTTTTCCATCTTTCTATTCACAAAATCCCCAGCACCATACTTTATCGCCTGGAGATGTTCAATCTATGCTTATTGGTCAGAGTTTATATTGAGTTGAACAATCCCTGGAGAACCAGGAAAAGGAAATGCTACACACAAAATCACAACACTTGGCATTATCAGAGTCCAAGTTTGAACTCAGAGCCCTAGAAGTTTCATCTCCTGATTTGCTTGACTCATTGACAAAAGAGTTCATTCCAGTTTGGAGCGATTCTGTCCTTATTCCCTCTTGTCCAGAAGTTTTTACATGCACTGCACAGAAAGGCAGGATTTGTATTTCAACACTCTGGGTTGGTTTCTCCATTATTTCCTGCCGTGCTCGGAGCCATGTGAAGATTGCTTCAGAAATATCAATCCCCATTCCACTTTCTCCTAAACACCTTAATTAATTACAAAATACTGTCAGGCTGGGACTTTATTCTTTTATAATTTGAAGCCCAAAGGGAAACATTTCCCCATCACACCCCATAAAATGCCAAAGACCTTCATTAGCAATGAGCAGCAGATACAAAGGCAAAGTTAGAGCTCAACCACTATAAGGGCACACAGAACAAAAATTCAGCTCAGCCAGGCCACTGCTCACAGCATGAACATAATGATAATGTCACATCTTCCTAGTGACTTCAGACACTATGGAGGATATTGCCCATTCCTTATTACTGCCACAATACAATAAATGCTGACTCTTTAGTCCTTGGACCTGGAGGTTGGGGTTATGATGAAGACTCCTGGATCATTCAGTTCTTTATATATATTTTTCTGTTTAATTCTCATGACCAGACAATAGCTTTGAGGTAGCCATTACTATTAATTTCACCATTTTACAGAGAAGGAAATTGAAGATAAGTTAAGTGATTTGCCCAGGATCACATAGCTTGCAAATACCTGAGGCAGAATCTGAAATCAGATCTTCCTGACTAAGTCCAATGATCCATCATCTGTGTCACCTTTAAACCATCACAAATAAAAGATTTTGAATAGGTTTGAATAGCAAGAGAGAAATTGAGAGAAACATTAAAAGAACATGAAGTGGGGCAGCTAGGTGACACAATGGATGAAGTTCCAGGACCAGGGTTGGGAAGAGCAGAGTTCAAGTTGAGACCCAAACATTTCCTAGATGTGTGACCCTGGGCAAGTTACTTAATCCCATTTGTCTAGCTCTTGCCTTTCTATCTTAGAATCATTACAACAAGTCAGAAAGTAAGGGTTTTAAAAATAAAATATTAAAAAAAGAACAGAGGGACACTAGGACACTGGAGCTTGGGGTGGAGAGGGAGAGGAAGTTCATCACTGTGGGACAAAACATGGCTGAAAATTAATTTCCAAGGCTCATAGGTTTTATTAGAAGAGATTTTATGAAATACTTGTATAACTCCCTAGTTATACAAGGAGGAGGATCATGGTCATATAGGCTGATATTTAGGAGACCATTATCTATTTAGTATTGTATTACAAGGTTCACCCTAACCTTACGCCTACTAGCTCTGCTTTCCATAAAATAGTTTTTGCTCACTTTGCTCTTGAGAGATGGTTGATAGAGTGATGGATTTGGAATCAAAAAGACCTAAGCACAAATCTTGCCTTTGACACTTGTCAGCTTCCTCACTGGAAAAATAATGCATGCAAAGGTAGAAAAATTCTTAACTGACAAGCAAGACACCTGTGTTCTTGTCCTAACTCTACTCTATCTGGGCTCTCACAGTAATATGGCAATCTTTCTACTCCAGTCTGAACCTCTTCCAAATATTCTATTTTCTCCCTCTTTTCCCTGACTCTCAGATGAGGGTCTGGGCTCGTAATTCCCTGTAAAAATTGAGAATATTTATCATGAGCACCCTCTTTTCTACTTCTTATCAATGCTCCCCTCCTTCTGCATTTTAACATTGGCTGAAAAAGTATCACTTCTCCTTGACAAAGTCAATCCTTCTATATGTACTTTTGATCTCTTAGCAGATTGTCCCTTCTAACATCCTCACTTTCCCTCCACTCTTTAATTTCTTTTGACTTCCTTTTTCCTCCCTGCTGTATCCAAACATAGACAAATCTTTCCCATTCTTAAAAAACAAAAACAAAAACAAACAAAAAAAACCCAACTTACTCCATCCCACCATTTTGGCTAGCTATACCCCTACACTTCCTTCCCTTCTCAGGTAAACTACTTTAAAAATTATCTGTATTTGACCAAAACCACTGGGGAAATTGGAAAACAATATGGGAGAGATTAGGTTTATCTTATACCCTACACCAAGGTAAATTCAGAAAGGGTAAATGACTTAAATATAAAGAAGGAAACTCTAAGTAAATTAGGTGAACATAGAATAGTATACCTGTCAGATCTATGGGAAAGGAATCTAAGGCCAAACCAGAAATAGAGAATATTTTAAAATGTAAAATGAATAATTTTACATTAATTTAAAAAACGTTTTGTACAAACAAAACAATGCAACCAAAATTAGATGGAAGCAACAAATTGGGGGGAAAATCTTTATAACGAAAACCTCTGACAAAGGCCTAATTTCTCAAATACATAAGGAACTAAATCAATTGTATAAAACATCAAGCCATTCTTCAATTGATAAATGGGCAAGAGACATGAATAGGCAGTTTTCAGATAAAGAAATCAAAATTATCAATAAACACATGAAAAAGTGTTCAAAATCTCTTTTATTTAGAGAAATGCAAATCAAAACTACTCTGAGGTACCAGCTCAAACCTATCAGATTGGCTAATATGATAATAAAGGAAAGTAATGAATGTTGAAGAGTATGTGGCAAAATTTGGGCACTAATGCATTGCTAGTGGAGTTGCGAATTGATCCAACCATTCTGGAAGGCAATTTGGAGTTATGCCCAAAGGGCTTTAAATGACTGCCTGCCCTTTGATCCAGCCATATCACTTCCGGGTTTGTACCCCAAGAGATAATAGGGAAAAATATGTGTACAAGAATATTTATAGCCATGCTCTTTGTGGTGGCAAAAAAAAATTGGAAAATGAGGGGATGCCCTTCAATTGGGAAATGGCTGAACATATTATGTGATCTGATGGTAATGGAATACTATTGTGCTAAAAGGAATAATAAACTGGAGGAATTCCATGTGAACTGGAAAGACCTCCAGGAACTGATGCAGAATGAAAGGAGCAGAACCAGGAGAACATTGTACACAGAGACTGATACACAGTGGCAGAATCGAACATAATGGAATTCTCTACTAGTGGCAATATGGTGATACAGGATAATTCTGAGGGAGTTATGAGAAAGAATGCTATCCACATCCAGAGAAAGAACTGTGGAAGTAGAAACACAGAAGGGAAACATTTCCTTGATCTCATAGTTCAATGGGGATATGATTGGGGATATAGACTCCAAATGATCACTCTAACGCAAATATTAATAATATGGAAATAGGTCTTGATCAATGATACATGTAAAACACAGTTGAATTGCTCATTGGCTATAAGGGGTGGAGGAGGGGAGGAAAAGAATATGAATAATGTAACCATGGGAAAATATTCTAAATTAATTAAGTAAATAAATTTAAAATAAAAAAAATTCTGCACTTTTGGCTTCTGATCTCTATATTCAACTGAAATCACTCTCTCCATTGTCATCAAAGATAACTATCAAACTAGTCAAAGATTTCTTAATGCCAACCCTTACAATCTTTTCTTAGTTTTCACCCTTTTTGACCTCTGTTCCATTTGACACCATTGATCACCTTCTCTTCCTGGATATTTTCCTTTCCTTGAGTTTTCATGATCAGGTTCTTTCTTTGTTCTCTTCCCACATATAACACAATTTCTTTTGAGTCTCTATTACTTGTATCACCATCTATGTCATTCCTACTAACTTTGGGCATCCCCTCCAAGGTTCTCTCCAACAGCCTATTCTCTTTTCTCTCTATCCTAGCTCATTATATGATCTCATTAGCTGACACTGGTTTAGTTCTCATCTCTCTGCAGATGATTCCAGGATCCATATATGTATCTTTGTATCTATCTATGGATCTATTTATGTATATATGTATCTATCCATCATCTATCTATCTATAACCTTAGCCTATCTTCTGAGCTCTATATAACTAACTACCTTTTTGATATTTTAACTGGATATCCCACAGACATCTCAAATGCAACATGTTCAAAGCAGAACTCAGTATCTAAACCTATCACCCCAAAATACCTTCTGTCTCCCAGACTTCCCTTTTACAGTTGGGGGTATCACCATCCTTTTAGTCTCTCAAGCTCACCACCTCCACTCCTTACTCTACCTCATTCTACATATCCAATCTTTTGCCAAATATTATTTCTCTGTAACATCTATTGGATATCTATTTCTTCTTTCAACTTACATACTGTATCCTGCATTCTTGTCAGAAACCTTCAGCATCTCTCTCCTACACTATTGTAATAGTCCTTGGTTATAGGATCATAAATCTGACAGATTTTCTTTTCTCCTTTAAGATATGTAAATAGGTTGGCCACATACTATCATTCCTTTAGTCTTAGATGGTTAGCCCTGAGGAAGTGACCTCAGAATTCACCAGGTCCATCTAATCATTTTAAAGCTAAGGAAATAAAAGTACAACTGAAGTGCCTTGTCCAGGCTCGCACAACTATTAGATGTATGAGGGAAATTTGAATCTATATGTTTTCAACTCCATGTTCAGAATTCAGTTCTCTACCTCTTTCTTAATGTTGGTTTTGAGTCCATCACTCTTTTTATAAATCATTGAAAGCTTAGTCAGTCTGGGCCATTAGACTCTAGCACACCATTTCTCTCAGCATCAGATATGAGATCCCTAAGTTCACTCCCATTGTCCAACTCTGTTGCTCTTAAAGTATGACCCATTAGCATTAGAACACAGCTGTCCATAACCTCAGTAACTTGCATTTTACCGAGCCTTGGCTGAATCAATTGAGATGATCCCCACTTCCCCTTTTCTTCTTCTTCTATTATATATATTTATAAGCCTGCTTCTTGGTAGATTTAAGGCTGAGCAAATGACAGTTGGGAGCAAGTAGTAAAATTAAGGCCACAGATAATTGTTGTTGATCGATCTAGTTAATGAGCTGAAAATGGTCAATTAGGTCAGTGGGGGGGGGTTAGCTACAGTAGGGTGGGCCATTACTCAAGCCCTCTCCAAGGTGCCCTGTTGATACAATGGATCATAGTAATTAACTTTAACTATCTGCCACCTCACCCCTAAGAATGGAGGGGACAAAAAGTGGTATAAAATGGTAGTTATATACAGTGGATAAATCCCTGGGCTTAGAATCAGGAAGATCTGAATTTAAATTTGGTTTTCAAAAATAGCTGTGTGACATTGGGCAAGTTATTTCACCTCTGCCTATGGTTCCTCAGCTCTCCCATCTGGAAAATGGGGATAATGATAACATCTACCTTCCAGAGTGCTCATAAGGATCAAATTAGATGATACTTTTAGAGTTCTTAGCATAATCTTTGGCACATAGCAGGTGCTTAATAGATGCTTGTTTATCTGTCTATTTGTCTATCTAGGCATCAAGGTGGTACAGTGGATAGAGAACCAGGCCTGGAATGAGAAAGATATAACTTCATGATTTCAAATCTGGCCTCATACACTTATTAACTATGTGACCCTGGGCAAGTTACTCCATCCTGTTTGTCTCAGTTTCCTCATATGTAAAATGATCTGGAGAAGGAAATGACAAACCACTCCAGTATCTCTACCAAGAAAAATCCAAATGGGGTCACAAAGAGGATGTGACTTGACAGCTGAACAACAACACAAATCTATCTATCTATCTATCTATCTATCTATCTATCTATCTATCTATCATGTTTCTATATATGATGAAAAGAGTAGAGGATAGAGAAAGGGTTCCCCTGGCATGGTATTTTGCCAAATTATAGAATCACAGAACTTGAGATACAGAAGGTACCCTAATAGTCATGCAGTCTAACCTATATATGAAAGAGATGGTATAGGACCTTAGGCAAGTCACTTAACCTTCATGGGCTTCAGCTGCTTCATTTGTAAGTAGGAAGGGGGGTTGGAAATGGAAATGGTGAACTCTAACCCTCTGATCCTATACCATTCTCCACATGTGAACATGTAAGCCCCCACTTGATGACTCCAATAAGAGGAGACCCACCATCTCCCAAGGTAGCCATTGCCCTTTTGGACAGCTCTCACTGTTAGGATTTATTTTTTTTCTGTCACAGAACCTAACTCTGTCTCTTTGGAACTTCCCTCTTTGCTCTGCCCTCTGGGGTCAAACAGAACAACTCTTATCCTTCCTCCACATGACAAGCTTTTAAATACTTGAACATGGCTGTCATGTCTCCCCTGAGTCTCACTGTCTTCAGGCTTCACATTCCTAGTTCCTTTAACTGATCTTTAGATGAAGTGAATTCAACACCTAAAATGTAGGGGTTGGATGAGATGGCCCCTGAGGTCTCTGAGAGCTCTAAATCTATGAAGCTATGAACCATCACCACTCTGGCTATAAGTTGTAAGGATCTCTGAGGTTGGGATGGGTTCTTTTGGTTTCTGAAAACAGCTTCCAGAAAAAGAAATACTCTTGAAATTGAGGGAGAAAGGTATTTTCAGGATTCATACCTGCCCCTACACAGTCCAAACCTACAAAGATTCTGAACTGAACAGCTCCATTCAGTGTTATTCAGAATTCTTTCCTGATTAATTTACATAGGTTTTCATTCTTCTCCCTTGTTCTGTGGTACATCTGTGGTTAAGTGGCCCATCATTCCACAGGCAGCCTTAAAGTCCTTAAAATTTGCTTAGCAGAAATAGCTACGGAAGTCCCAATAGAATCCCTTTCTCCAGATAAAGGGAATTTAATCCAGTTAGCAGTTTTTTTATCTTGCAGTTTACAGAAAGAAGGGGGCTAGAAATTACAGCTGAAATTGTAAAAGAGATTTCACAGTTTCTCTACTTGACATTAGCTTATCACACACTTCCTAGATTCTGCTCTTCTTCATAAGTGGTGGCCAACCCTCAGGGAGACTGCCCTGGATTTTGTGGCCAGAAGTCTGGGTGACCAAGTGGTGGCCTCTTCTGAAAAGCCACTAGGAATTGTGTGACCTGAAGTCAAGGTGATTGATGAGTCAGGTTATTCATGGTCCATCATTTACTCACTGCTGTCAAACAACATTTATTAAGCATCATGCTAGGTATTGGAGATAAAAAGACAAAAGTTAATCAGTCTCTATTCCTCCAGGAACTTAAATTCTAAAGACAGAAGCAATATATGCAGAGATACACATAAAATCTATACAATATAGATACAAGATAATCTTGGGGAATATGGGTGCTGGTGGTCAGAAGGCAATATTAGATGGGAGGATGAGGAAAGGACTCATGAAAACAGTGAAGATTAAACTAATAATTATAGCAAACATTTTTATAGCACTTCAAGGTTTGTAAAGTACTTTACAAATATTCCATTTGTTCCTCACAACAACATATTTCTGAAGTCCTTTACAAATATCTCATTTCATTCCCACAACAACACTAGAGAGGAGGTGGTTATTATTATCCTCATTTTACATAAAAGGAAACTGGGACAAAGAGACTGAGTGACTTTCCCACAGTCACATGGACAAGGATCTAAGGTTGAATTGGAACTCTAGTCTTCCTGACTCTAGGTTCTGCCTTTTAACTACTGACCCACCCTGCTGGTGAATGGAACTGAATCTTGCCAGAAGCCTGGGATTCCAAAGAGGGAGATGTGTAGAGAGAGAACATTCCAGGCAAGAGGGTCAGCCAGTCCAAAGATACAGAGATGGTAAATGGAAATGATGCTGTAAAGTGTTAGAACAAGAATGGTCCTTAGAAGTAGTCTATGTTGATTTGTGATGTTTATCAGCATGGGTGCTTTGGAGTTATTGCAAGGGGTTCACAAATCCATGGGCATTTGTTGCCTTGATCTGACTTTATTTGTATGAAAAATGTTTTGTGATTATGTTCATTTAGTTCCTGGTTTTGTCCATTTGTTGACTTGAGATCAGGATATCAAAGCCAGTTAGATGTGGGATTAGCTAGTTATAACCTTCCACTGCTTTCATCAGACTTCTAAGCTCCAGAAGCTTTGGAGAAACACCTGCCATCTTTCAGTGCCTCAGTGTAAACAATAAACCAACATACTTCCTAGAGAATGATTTTATATTATATCTTAAACCTTTTAGTATGAAGTTCAAATGAATATAGATCCTGCTCTGATTAATAAAATATATATTATGAAGAATTACTAAATTCCTAGTAGTTTTTTTGCCAGATTGAATGTCTTACTAGTCAATAGAGAATAATAGTACAACTCCTGTCATCCAAGGACTTGCCCATTTTTCTGTTGTGAAAAGGATCAGAGGTAGCTAGGTGGCTCAGTGGATTAAGAGTCAAATCTAGAGACTGGAGGTCCAAAATTCAAATCTAGCCTCAGACACTTCCTTGCTGTGTGACCAGGACAAGTCATTTCACCCCCATTGCCTAGCCCTTATTGCTCTTCTGCCTTAGAACCAATATACGGTATTGACTCGAAGATGGAAGTTAAAGGTTGAAAAAAAGGGATCCTTGTGCTCAGACAAGTCATGAACCATTAGTTTAGTCTAAGTAGCTCATTCTGACAAAGAGGAAACTGAGGCAGACAATGACTTGGCAGAAATTGCATAGGTAATAAAGGCTCAGGTCACATCCAATCTGAAGGGCTGTATCTTGTTTTTGGAACCACAGTTTGGAAGGATATAGATGAAGAGGACCCAAAGGAAAGGAAACAAGGATGGTGTAAGGTCTCAAGTTCTCAATGAAGAAATGGTTGAAGGAATTGGTGATCTTTGTCTTATAGTAGAGAAGTCTTGGGGGTTGGGAGTAGGGCTAAGAGTTGTCATGTGGAAAAGTGAGTAGACTTACACTGTTTGACCCTGGAGGGCAAAATTAGGAGTAAGGGGGAGACATTGCAAATAGGAAAGTTTAGATTTGATGCCAGGAGGAAAAATAACTTTCTAATAATTTGAGTTACCTCAGAGTATAATGGTCTATTTTTAGAGATCTCTCATTGGAGGTCTTCAAGCAAAGTGTAGATGACCTTCTGGGTTTGTAGTTTGGGGAGCTCTCTTTGGGATATGAATTAAACTGAATGATCACTGAAGCTACTTCCAACTCTGAAATCTCCTAATTGTCAGGTAGTAAAATCAGGATTCCAAGTCAGCCCTTTAGATCATAAGGGCTTTTCCTACTATAGCATTATTTCTTTAAAATTTACCAGCTTTGACATTTCCTAAAACATGCATTCCTTGAGGAATCATGAAGTTGTGGGCTAGCAGCTAGAACACAGAATTTATTTACAGTTTAGATCTGGAATCTAAAGACCTGTGTTCTGTTCTCTTTTCTGTCTCTGTTGGATGTATTAAATAAGTCCCTTCCTCTCCAAGCACTGTTTTCCACTAGGGAATTGGACCAAATCCATGTTTCTCAAGACAAACAATAGATAGAATATGTCTCCCAGGGCATGGCCACTCTCCTCATCTCCATCTCCTGGCTTCCTTCAAGTCTCAGCTAAAATCCCATTCTCTACAGGAGGTTTTACTGATTTCCTTAAAGCTAGTATCTTCTTTCTGTTGATTATATCCATTTATCCTGGTTTCTCTTGTTTGTATATAATTATTTTCATAAAGGGAAGCTAGATGGTGCATTGCATACAGTGCTGGATCTGGAGTCAGGAAGAGCTGAGTTCCAAATCAGACCACTGAAAAATGAGATACTTCTTAAATGTGTGATCCTAGGTGAGGTACTTAATTGCAGTTTGCCTCAATTTCCTCATCTGTAAAATGGAGGTAATAATAGCACCTTCCTCCAATTGTTGTAAGAATTGACTTAAATAATATTTGTTAAACTCAGCACAGTGCTAACACATTGTAGGCACTTTAAATATTAACTATTATTGGTATCTCCCCCATTAGGCTGTGAGCTCCTTGAAGGCAGGCAGGGGCTTTCTGTTTGTTTATTTGTTTGTTTATGTTTTTGCTTTTTTGTGTATCAGGAAGCTTAACACTATGCCTAGCCCATAGCAGATGCTTAATAAATACTAGAGGCTCAATAACTGCTTGTTGTCTGTTTGCCTGCTTGACTCCAACCTTGGCACAGTAGGGATGGAAAGTTGGAAGGGAGAAAGATTGAGTTGGGAGGAGAAGGAGGATTCAGGGTATTTTAATGCATTTATTTTAACACACAAGGACCTTTGACAGTGATGATTTTGTGAGCCAAGAAAATATGAGGTTGGGGAATACTTGATTAGATGACCTCTAAGGTCCTGTATGGTTCCATCCTTCCATCTTACACTTCCCAACCAGGTGATGATGAGTATCAGAAATTCACTATTTTATTCTTAATGGGGAAACTTTCTTCCTAAAACCAAACCAAATCTAGCCTCCATTGAGAGAACGAATGTATAGATAGGATGGAGGAAAGAAGGCAATAGGAACCTTATAGCATGGGGCATTGCAGAGATTTAGAGACAGGTGGGATGCCAGAATGGAAAGCTTTGGACAGGAAGAGGGCACTGAGTACCCACAATAAAAGAGAAGGGCATTGAAATGAGGTTGGAGAGGATTTAATAGGCAAACAATCTAAATTTTCTATCTCCTGTGCATGGCATAATATTCTGTACACAAGTAGGCCCAACTCAATTAAAGGCTTTTATTGTTTATAATTCCTTAAAGGGCCAAGATCTAGCTGACTAGCTTTTGCTTCCCATGGTTTCCCTTTTCTCACCTGGTTCAACCTCATTCCCACTACTTGGGATCCATTTCCCACCTGTTCTATATTAAGAAGCTAAGGAGGTTTCTGTACGCTATCTCCCACCCTAGCCCAGAGACACAGAGGCTGAATTTCTCTCCTCCTTTCTCCCATTCTACTAACTATAAAGTGGAGGACAGAATACTAATTTCATCATGGCCCCTCTGTCCCAAACCAACAACTACTTTCTCCTTCTTGGCTCTTTTATATCGATGCTTTATTAACTACAGGAACCCAGGACTGCCAGAAGGTTAAGGAATTAATGAAGAGTTGTTGTCACTCTTCACTGAGCTTCTCATTAGGAGGCATTTGCTTAATTTTGGAAGGCACTATTACAAGCTCTGATCATCATCAGGTGAGCCAAGAAATGCTCCAAGCTTTTATGCCCTGGAGAAGTGAAGAAGACAGAGGGGGTGGGGGAACTATTTAATGAGCTCAACAGAAACTCCCAGCAGCCGGGTTCCCTGGGACAGAGAAAAAGAGTGGGGTGCCATTTTGTTAATGCTTGAGACTTGGGTCCAAGACTCAGCTCTGAGAATAATGAACCAAGGGATGGTGGACAATTTACTTCTCTTTAGGCATGTTTCCTTATCTACAAAATGGAAGAGTTATAGTAGATGCTCTCTAAGGTCCCTGAGAATTTCAATATTGGCTGGATCTAAGTTTTCTTGGATGACTATAAGTTCAATTGGAAGCACTATTCTGCTATTCCTTTCTGTTGTTTTTGTTTGTTTTCTGACTGCTATTAGCGATGATTATTGAGTAATAGCCCGAATGCTGAATGGTGAATTCAGGGCATTTTGGTCAAAGACTAAAAAAAAATTACATCTAGACCAATGGTTCCCAAACTCTTTTGGCCTACTGCCCCCTTTCCAGAAAAAAAAAATATTACTTAGTGCCCCCTGGAAATTATGAAACTATTTATTGAACTCAGAATAGAATGTAATACAAAAAAAAAAAAATGTGGCCATCACCAACTCCCTGGATCGCTGCAGCACCCACCAGGGGGCAGTGGCACCCACTTTAGGAATCACTGATCTAGACTATCCTTTGAGAGATCTCTGGCATATAAGAAAGAGAGATTATTTTTCAAATGTCTCAGGTTGGCCTCTGGAATCTAACTGAAGTTTGTTTTCTAAGACATATCAAAGAGGAATAAGGTTTCTTCCCCTAATCAGGTCTGTAAGAAATCAGATGAAGCATGACTGTGAACATTCTCATCTCAGAAGATTTATTAGCTCAATTGGTTAGAGAATAGCACTAATGAGGCCATGGTCTTAAATTTTCCAATAATCCAGTTGGCTTCACTTTCTTCTGTGTGGCACAGTGGGCTCGCAGCCCTTGCCAGGGCTGGCCAATTCATATGTGTGTATAACTTTCTCGTACCTTCAATGAGAAGCTTTCCCCAATCCTTCTTAATTCCAGTGGCTTCCCTCTATTGATTATAAACCTGGCTGTCATAAAACTGTGCTGACATTAGCCAGTCCTTTACATCCTTCATCGAGGTGGTCCTTTGGACCTTCTTCTGGCCCCAACCAACTTTAACAAGTGCATCCTCCTCTCGCTAAGAAGAGATGAAAGAAGTCTTGGCTTCACCATTAATGTGCCACGTGACCTTCGGCAAGCAACATCTCCTCCCTGATCCTTAACATCTTCCTCTGGAAAATTTTCAACCCGCTGCTCCACTTAAACGGAGCATTCCTATCTCTGAATTGGGTAACTTGCCAATGTGATGCATAAATTTCTGACCTCAACTTTTGGGCCCTGTATTCTTTGCTCCCTTGATTCTATCAATGTAATACTGAGGTTTTCAGACCATGCCCACGTTGAGGCGTCTTGGGACCAGAGATGGTAACCCCAACGCTGAATGTCCTGTTTTCTCCTCTCATGGAATGAAATAGAGAATTATAGAATTCTAAGCCTGAAAGGAACCTTCAATGCTTTTACTCCAATGCCTTTATTTTGCAGAGGAAGAAGCTACATCTCCAAGAGAGGAAGGACCCATCCACATAGCAAATTACTGGGAGGGCTAGAACTAAAACCCAAGTCATCAAACACCATCTAGTCAATGTTCTCTGTAGCTTTGCTGAAAGTTCAAATATGGTAGAAGTGAGGTTTCACCTTTTCTTTAGTAGCCAGCCCTCTTCTATCTGTCAAATAACCATCCTGGTTATTGGAAGTGTTAATTTACCCTCCATACACTCACTGTAAACTCACCTTAACCCCTGATTTTCCTAGAAATATCTGGGTTCTAAAGAGGTGACTAAATGGTGTAATAGATAGGATACTGGGCTTGGAGTGAGACAAGCCTCAGTTCAGACCCTGTCTCGAGTGTTTACTGCTTGACCTTAAGCAAATCATTCTGTGCCTCAGTTTGCTTATTTGTAAAATAAGGGAGTGGACTCAATCTAAAGCTCTAGATCTGCGAGCCTAAGTTCTGGGTAGAAAAGCAGTGAAAACAAGCAGAAAGAGGTCTAGAGTTTTGGATTCCTGGGCTAGCCGCTGGCTCCCAAATCTGTTCTGTGACGGGAATGAATAATCACCTCAATTACAGAGAAACCCAAAGGAGGCCAAGCCACTTTAATAAATGAGACGGTCGGGGGGTAGGGGAGAGGGGAGGTGATCAGGGAGCAGTTTGCCAAGGGTCTAGAAGGAAGAGCGAGACCAAGTCCCTGGAAAACTAGCATTAAAATAGGCAACAGGTTAATCAGGAGCCCCAAAGTGCCATCCTTGGAACCCCTGGTGGTCTGTGGACAAGTTGGCAGCATAATCATCCCCAGGAAGAGTAATAAAGCAAATGCGGAATTAAGCTCAGCTGGAATCAGACGGGGACATAATAGGAGGTTGGGGTGGAAAGTGGGGAGGTGTGTAGAGCTAATCAGAGCCCCAGGGACCCGGAAGGTACAGGCTGCCTTCTTCCCAACAACTCCTAGGGGACATAATTAGCTCATATCGCCTGTGAGACATGCCTTCCATCTCCCATAACAAGAAGCCCTGAGCATGATAACAGAGAGAACTGGCAAGCCTAGATGTCCAAAGGCTTTCTAGGCATACTCGGGGCTTTCTTTGTTCTTTTTCAGAATGATATCTAGAAGGATGTCCCTCTACCTAGGCAATCTGCTCATTTGCCCCCAACTCTTTGGAAGGAGCAGTGAATCCCATGCAAGATGCGATGGGGAACAAAGGCAGCCCTTTGAAAACAGAGAGCTAGAAAGGGCTCTCCCCTGGCTCCCCGGTAAGGGAGGACACTCTCCAGAGGCCCACAGAGGAAAAGAGCTGAACAAAAAATGATTCTGGCAAAAGGAGTTTGCTAATACATTCCTTTTCCTTCTCTTCCCCTAGGTGTCTGCATTCTTAGTGGCTGATACATTCTTAGTAGCTCCATCACTGACTACAACTTTGGTCAATTCACTTCCTTTGCTGGGTTTCGGGATCCCTTCCAATCAGCTGGAGGTGGGGGGTGGACAAGATGGACTCTGAGGTTCTTACAAGCTGTGACATCAAATCCAAGCCATCCAATGACCAACAAAGGACTCTTTCCACTCCTTCTACTCCTCTTTTGCTGGAAAATAGAAAAAAATACTTATTGATTCTACAAACGTATACCCCTACCCTACCCCAGGATATTCTGGTGAGAGAATGGGAAGCAACCATGGTGTAATGGAAACAGTCCCAGTTTTGGGGGGTTCAAGAACAAATTTTGCTATTAGCTAGCTATAGGACCTTGGGCAAATTATTATACTCACTGAGTCTCACTTTTTTCATCTGTAAAATGGGGGTGGGAAGACATCTAGAATGTCCATGTGGAATAGGTGTTGGATCCAGGTTCAAATCCCAACTCTTTCACCTACTCTCTGTATGATCTTGGTCTTCAACTCTCTGTGCCTCAGTTTGCACCTCTGTCAGATGAGGGAGTTGGGAATAGGTGACTTCTGAGAGCCCTTCCAGCTGTAAATCTAAAAGCCAGGGATGCTTATGCATTTTTAAAGCCTCATTTTTTTTTCTCTTAATATCAGTTCTAAGTTAGAGGAGTGGTAAGGGCTAAGCAAACGGAGTTAAATGAGCTAAATCACACAGCTAGAAAGTATCTGAGGCCATATTTGAACCAGGTCCTTCACACTCCAGGCCTGGAGGCACTACCTAAAGGCATTTTACCTTCCTCATAGGGTTGATATATGGATTGGCAGTGTTGGTGTCCCCAAAAATTGCTTCCCTGACCACAAAGAACAATGAGTGCCAGCAAACTCCCTGATATGGACTTTCACCTTCCTGCTCCCTTTCCCATCCAAGACTACCCCAGGCTCCATGCACTGTATCCCTTGGTATTTGTTGACCCCAAGTGGTTCAGGTTGTTTCCTGTGTGTACAGGTTCTATCTAAATAGAATGGAAAGGTGCCAATGGCTTTGGAGTGTGGGCTAATTTCTTCTGTATGTCCTGACCTCCCCATCTACTCTGATAGCCTTCCCATGGATGGATCTGCTAAAAGGGCCCCCTAGGCCTGCCTGTCTAACCCCTAATTTAATAGAAGAGACAACTAGGGCACAAGAAGGCGCCATATGGGAATCCAATATTAGAGAGAGGATTTGAAACTGGTGCTCTGACTCCAGAATGAAGGTTTATTCCACTGCACCCAGCTGCCTTCCCATCAAGGGCACGGAATCAATATTGATTAGATTTTGGGGTTCATCCTCACTTAACGTGGGGAAAACTAAATTTAAAGAAATATAGAGATGACCAGAAAGTAACAGCCTGTCTGTGTCCCAGGTGGGTCAAATTATTGATTTTCATTGAGGCTGCGAGTTTCAGGGTTATTTCAAATGAGAGTCGGATCCTTCTTTTTCCTCTTTACTAGACAGCCAAGGAGTCCTGGAAGCTTGTTGGAGTCTCAGGGTGGGCTCCCTCAGAGGAATGCAGCTCAGAGGAAAGTGATGACTGACACCCTGCACCAGCTCAGGCCACCGTGGTCAGATTAACAGAGAAGGAACAGCATCTACTCTTTCAAATGGCCTCAACCAACAAAATCCCACACATTTCATGGTTGCTGGTAATGGAAGGAAACTATAGATGAATGAATAAAACAATTATTAAACACGTTTTGTATACAGAGCTTTGTTATTTACTATGTACAGAAAAATAAGATAGTTCCTGCTCTCAGGGAGAAGAAGACAACTCACAGAGGATGTTTCAGCTGTAAGACAGATGGAAAGGCACCCTGGGACTTAGGGAGCAGAAGCAAATCATAAGATAATGCTTTGAGATTCTCCATTTCAACTCTTGTCTTACCAAGATACAGAATATCTGACATCCAAGTGGTATAGTAGAGGGTAGCTAGGTGTTACAGTGGAAAGAGTGCCCAGCATGGAGTCAGGAAGACTCATCTTCTTAAGTTCAAATCCTACCTCAGACACTTACCAGCTATGTGACCTTGGGCAAGTCACATAACCCTATTTGCCTTAATGTCCTCATTTGTTAAATGAGCTGGAGAAGAAAATGGAAAACTATTCCAATATTTCTGCCAAGAAAGCCCCAAATGAGGTCACAAAGGGTTAAAAACAATTGAAAATGACTGAACAACAAGGGGCATAATCAATAGAGCACTGGTCCAGAAATCTGGAAGACCTGAGTTCAAATCTTATTCCAGACACTTAATAGTTGTATGATCCCATACAGATCAATTAACTTTTTCTCTGCCTCAGTTTTCTCAACTGTAAAATGGAGATATTAGCATCTTCTTCACAGGATTGTTGTGAGGATTAAACAAAATATTTGTAAAGTACAGTGCCTGGCACACAGAAGATGCTTAATAAATATTTCCTTCCTTCCTTCATTCATTCCTTTCTTCCTCCCTCCTTTCCTTCTTCCTTCTCTCTCTCCCTTCCTTCCTTCCTTCCTTCCTTCCTTCCTTCCTTCCTTCCTTCCTTCCTTCCTTCCTACTTTCCTTCCTCTC
>NC_058133.1:481680678-481682856 GCF_016433145.1 Gracilinanus agilis | reverse complement strand
TATATTCCTTCCTTCCTTCCTTCCTTCCTTCCTTCCTTCCTTCCTTCCTTCCTTCCTTCCTTCCTTCCTTCCTCTCTTCCTCCCTCCCTTCCTTCTTTCCTCCCTTATTTCCTCCCTCCCTCCCTTCTTTCCTTCCTCCCCCTTCCTTCCCCCCCTCCCTTCCTTCCTTCCTTTTCTCCTCTGCAAAATGAAGGATTTGGATTTGATGAGAGATTTCTAAGGCTTGTCTATGCTCTATGATGCTAGTAATAATAGCACTTACCTCTCAGAGCTGTTGTAAGGATTAAATTAGATAAAATGTGTAAAGTGCTTTGCAAAGCTTAAAATGCTAGAGAAATGCTAGATATTCTAATAATAGGTGTATTATTATTATTGGTGTAGCGAAGACATGATATCTTTTTTCTTGAAGGTCATAGCCTAGTAGGGAGATAATAATAGCTAGTATTTATATAACACATATTATGTGCCAAGCATTATGCTAAACATTTTACAATTATTGCCTCTTTTAATCCTCATTACAGCGCTGGGAAGTCGGTGCTATTGTTAACTCCATTTGCACATGGGGAAACTGAGGCCCAGTTTCCCCATGTGCAAATGGAGATAACAATATCACCAACATACATATAAGTTCAGGTCTGAGATTTTATAATACAAAGAAATCTTGGTAGATAAATTTCTTCTATAATGTGATTACAGTCACAATTAAAAAGTGTCTGAGGTCACATTTGATCCCAGGTCTTCCTAACTCCTGAGTCAGAATTTTATATGTAAGCATATATACATATATATGTCTGTAATTCACTTTAAGTCCATGAAAAGTGTAAGCAAAGTGTTAGGTGAGATCCAAAGGGAGGACTGTCATGAGGGTTCCGAAAGGCTTCCTAAAGGAGATGAGAAATGTGTTGGTCTTTAAAGGATGAGTAGGAATTTGATAGATGAAGAAGAAGGCAGAGCACAGTGTAGGAACAGGTCAGTATGAGGAATGTGAATGCCATAAGAACATTTAGCTCCTCTCTAAGATGATGTTGTTTTTTCTATCAAAGCATTCCCTCACTTGAGTGCCTGCTGTAGCTCCCATTGTCTGTCACAGTGATGGTGGAGTGAGATGATAAGCCCCAATGCCCTATGAGAGGAACTGAGGAGCCTCCAGGCACAGCAATGCCATTTAACTAAACCAGATCTAATTTTCTTGGGGTGGACAGATAAATGAAGTTGTGCCATCACCAAATTAAATCATATCCCAACCCAACTCAACTTAATAGTACCTACCATCCTAAAAGGTACCCGTAATACAGTTAGCTTGCAAAGCAAATGCCAGTCCTCTGGTCCTAGCACTTTAAATGACTCCCATTTTATTGCCTGGCCCACTGAACCAGATGGAAGGATGTATTTTTTTTAAATGAAGCTGGAGATGAACTGATTACATTCATTTATAACAAAATAATAAGAACCGAGATCTATTTTTCTGACTGTGATTTCATCAGTATAGCAAACTCGCAGTAAGGAAACTCATGGTGCCAAAAAAGAATGGGTGACTTTTCTATAACTTCCAGTTTGGTAGAGTTGCCTGGAGCCCTAAGAAGCCAAGGGACTTGCCTAGAATCACCCAGTCAGTATATACCAGAGACAAAGCTTGAACAAAGCACTGTCCTTATAATTCTCAGGGCAGTGCTCTACCCTCTTGCCCACACTATCAACCTATGTTTGTGAGGGGCTCACTTAGTGGAGACCCAGCATGGTGGCAGATGATGCACATGGTCAGCTTCAGAGTCCTGAAGAGCATGGATCAAGGCTCACCACTGACACAGAGCAGCTTTGCTTGGGTTATTTCGCCATCCTGTGTCCCAAATATAATCATGAAAGACCACAGATTACAGAAGAAAGTTATATACCAAGAATTCTTTGTATTATGAAATCTCAGGTCTGAATTTATATGCATACATACATATATACATACATGTATAAATAAATATATGTATACATATTTCCATCCCTCAAATATATGTATGTCTATTCTATAAATATTGGCATAATTAAGCACTTTTTAAAGTATACATTGGCATGGAGTTTGGCAACATTACTTGTATATGTGAGCATTGTATACTTGAATTATGTAAATACATATTTGTATGAATACATTTCCAGATATGAAAGAAATACATTTCCAAGAAAGAAAGA
>NC_058133.1:481665324-481680669 GCF_016433145.1 Gracilinanus agilis | reverse complement strand
AGAAAGAAAGAAAGAAAGAAAGAAAGAAAGAAAGAAAGAAAGAAAGAAAGAAAGAAAAGGAGGGAGGGCGGAAGGATGGAAGGAAGGAAGGAAGAAAAGGAGGGAGAAAGCAAGGAAGGAAGAGAAAGAGAGGGAGAAAGGAAGGGAAGGAGAAGGAGAGAGAGATAGAGAGAGAGAGAGTTGAGAGCACTCTTGGAGACTTGTAAAACACTTAAAATATATTATCCTATTTGGACCTCACAACAACTTTTTGAAATGGATTTGATAGATATTGATATTCCCATTTTGTAGATGAGGAAACTGAGACTGAGGTTTAGGGAAATGACTCAAGACCACACCACACCACGAGTATGTGTCAGAAGCTCAGATTCATATCGAGGTCTTCCTGACTCCAATTCTAGCCATTGTTTGACAAGAAGAGACCTTCAATATCATCTGTTTCCATCTTTTCATTTTCCAGGGAAGATGTTGAGGTCCAGAGAAGGAAGTTACTTGTGACAAGGTCACAAAATGAATTCCTAGTGGAGCTAGGACTTCCTTCATCTCTACCTAGCAAGCAGAGGGTGGGCTAATTTAACATTTTTTGTAGAATGATCTTTTTAAAAAAGTAAGGTGACATTAATTTAATGTAGGTTATAAGAAAATTAATATTTCATTTGAAGGTCTTTCCCGCAACTTGAGGTCTTCAGAGAAGCAAAGCTGAACAATGCATGGGTATAATATTGCATGAAAACTAATTTGTAAGGCAACGCAGTGGGAGGGGTGAGGGAACACAGAATCTAATTTAAAAAGGAGGGAGATATTGAGGAAAAAAACATATCTAGGTTTTGACAGCTGCTTCAATAACTGTCAGTGAAACCCTTGCCCCTCCCTGATCTCACCCCTGCCCTCTCTCTCATTATTAATCTCATTCAACTCCAGGTAGTTCTTCGGCTGACATGAAATGTTCCTTGGGCTAACATCCCTGAGCTTCACCTAGCTATCCAGCTTTTACCCCTTCAGCGTATCCATCTGTAGCCATCCTTTCTCTTTCCTAGGATTATTTGGATCTTAGATTCAGAGCTGAGAAGGACCTCAGAGATCTTAGAATCCTTAGATACTTAACTCCACAAAGCTCCAAAGATAGATTTCAGGGAAACATCAGTAGGAGATAAAAAAAATTCACAAACCTTTGATTTCCTTTATAATTATTCTATGTATTTTAATTTATATCCTGAGGAGTCCATTTACTTCATCAAACTGATAAAGTGGTCCAGGACACCAGAAAAATTAAGGACCCCTGATCCAACCAAACACTTCTCTAGCAAGAGAAGTAAATATTATCACAAGGATGTTGTCCATGATGGGAAGAGGGCGAGCTCAGAACTGGTACACCAATAAGTCAAGACCTCAAATCCTTCTCACAAATTCTCTGACTCTTCTGGCCCCATTTGTTCCTGAGATTGGCAGGGGGAAATCAACAGGAAGCCAGGAAACAGTCAACAGAGGAGAAGAGGCCAGTAAAGGGTCTTACAGGCTAGAAATAGCTGAGCTGCTAATGATGCACAGTTTAGCCATCTCCTTAAGTCAGTGGGTCTGGGCTGAGGGACCCACATCTTCACTGCTCTGAATCATCCACTATCCTCTCTCCTTCCCTCTTCCACTCCTATCCAACTCTCTCCCCTTTTCTCTAGCATCATCCTGAAGTGTCAGAACCTCATCTGGTCTCTACTTCTGCTAAGCTGCTGCAGGATGAGGGACAGAGATTCAGGATATCATTGAGTCAGAGTTAGGAAAAAACCCTGGAGGCCATCTAGTCTAATCCCTTCATTTTCAAAGTGAGAAAACTGAGGCCAAGAGACTCTAAAAGCCTTAATGTCACACAGGTAGTAAAGCCAGAATTTTAACTTAAGTCTTGTAACTCCAAGCTCAGTTCTCTACTACTTAGAATTCCTATTTCATTTTAATAGTAAGCTCAAGCAATATCTCTCACATATGACCTTTTAGGTATTTCTTTACAAAGATAGTAGAGTTGCTTTGCCATTGCCTTCTCCAGGTCATTTTACAAATGAGGAAATTGAGGCAAACTGGATTAGGTGACTTGCCCAGGATCACATAGCTAAGAAGTGCCTGAAGCCCATTTTGGATTCAGAAAGAGGAGTCTTCTTGATTCCAGGACCAGTGCTCTATCCACTGTGGCATCTAGTCAGAGGAGCTGGAGGCAAGTCCTAGTTCTGACGTGTACTACCTATGGGACCTTGGTCAAGTCATTTCACATTTACTCTGACTTCAGTTTCCTCCTTGGTGAAAAATATACTGTAGAACTATGAACTGATAAAACCATTCTGGAGAACAATCTAGAACCATGTTCAGATGATCAGAAAACTGTGCATACCCTTTGATCCAGTAATACCACTACTAGATGTGTATCCCAAAGAGAACAAAAATAGAAGAAAAGGAGCTAGCTGTACTACAATATTTATAACAGCTCTTTTCATGGTGGCAAACAACTGCAAGGTTATCCATCAATCAAGGAATGACTGAATAATTTGTGGCATATGATTTAATGGAATACCATTGTGCCATAATAAATGACCAACAAGATGATCACCAAAAAACCTGGAAAGACTTCCATGAAGTGATGCAAAATGAAGTAAGCAAGACCAGGAGAACATTGTACACAGTAATAACCATAATGTATGATGATCAACTGTGAATGACTTAACTATTATCAACAGGGCAGGGATCCAGAATAACTCCATGGGACTCATTCTACCACCAGAGAAAACAGATGGAGTCCAAATACAGATTGCAACACACCATTCTGCATTTCATTTCCTCTGTGAATTTTTCTCTAGTGTAAGCAATATGTGTCTTGTTTTACAAAATGATGAAATGGAAATATGATACTATATGTACAACCTATTATTACCTGCCTTCTTGGGGAGTAGGAGGAGTGGGAAAAAGGGAGAGAAAATGGATTGCAAAATGTCAGAAAATGATTATTGTATTGACATGTAATCTGAAAAAAAAGGTAACTAAATAAATAAAGATAAAAAAAGTTTTGTCTTAGTAACCTCTAAAATCACTTCTGGATCTAAGTCTGTGATCTTATGGTCCTACATGGGCTCATTTTTAATGAAACAATTAATTAACTAATCAATCAATTAACAAGAATATATTAAATATCTACCACATTTTAAGTACTAGGAATATAAGGTATTTTGAAGGAAGACAAGTCTAGTAGAATGGGGGATAATGTAGAGCTGGAAAAAGTAAAACCTCATGTAGAAAATGTCTTGAGCTGAGTCTTGATTCAAACAGGGACTCTAGAGGGAATAGATAAGGATTCTTATCTATTCCAAGCATAGGGCAACAGACCATAGAACCTAGATAGCAGGTAAGGTCAGGCGATAGAGCATGGCTTCCTCACCCCTGGGAGGGTGCCAATGGATAGATTTCAGATGGTCTCCATACCTACTCCCTTTTATGGATAAGCACTATTATAGGGTAGAAGCATTCTCCAAAGTCTTATGCAGTGCTCATCCACATATGGGCAACTAGGTGGTGCATTCGATTAGTATCAGATCTGAAGTCAGGAAAACGAGTTTTCCTGAGTTCAAATCTGACCTCACCCACTTCTAGCTGTGTTACCCTGGAAAGTCATTTAAGTCTATTTGCCTCAGTTTCCTCATCTATAAAATAAGCTGGAAAAGGGAATGACAATTCCCTTCTTTTCTATTATCTTTGCCAAGAAAACTCCCAGAGGATGTAGACTATAAACGATCACCCTAGACCAAATATGAATAATATGGAAATAGGTCTTGATCAATGACACATGTAAAACCCAGTGGAATTGCACATCGGCTATGGGAGGGAGGTGGGAGGAGGAGAGGGAAAGAACATGAATCATGTAGCCATGGAAAAAATTTCTTAATTAATCAACTAAAAAAAACCCAGAATCAGACATAACTGAAACAACCGAATAAAAACAACGCTTACACACATATAAAAATAATTGATTAATGTTTATTCATGCATACATTTTAATAGAATTTTGTTTGTCATCCTATGTATTTTATTTAATGAATTTAAAAATATTACTCTGAAGAGGGATGCATAGACTTCCCTAGGCTGTCAAAGAGGACCAAGATGCAAAAAAAAAAAAAAAAAAAAAAAAAAAAGGTAAAGAATACCTAGGATATTATGTTATATGTGAGGACCACTGAGTAGCTCATGGTAGAACATAGTTTCTGAAGGACAAGTGATTTATAATAATAAGATAGAACCAGGATTTGATTACTCAAGCAGGACCATGAGTCTAATTCTAGGACTCCTTCCACCATACCATTGAAGGCATAGTGAAGGAGGCTGGATTCTAGATGTGTAAGTCTTTTCTGCATTGCCCCAAGTTGGGGTGGGGTGGTCCTTTAGAGAGGGAGAAATGGAGAGAGGTCTCTACTGGACATGGCACTTCAGCTATGAGTTCTCATCCCTACTGCAGAGGAGAACGAGAGGCATGAGGAGACTACCTTTGGTTCTTAAGGCTGAGAGCAGATGGGAAGCTTTAGGAGGCTGAGGTTGTTAAGTGAATGGTCTGGGTATTAAAGAAGGGATTGAACTGGAGGTAAATTCTGGATTAGAACTAAATACTACCAGTGCCCTAGCCTGAGCTGGGGACACATCACTAGGAGCTTTTATTAGGTGCCTGATAAATGAAACTACCTATATTTTTATTCTCATCCCTTAAAGCTAATGAAAGAGAAGTTGGACTGGGGACCTTGCGCCTTATTTATTGACTAATTCCAGCCTCTTTCTGTGATCATTACCTGTGTTGCTCTCTACTTTAAATCAATTGGAATTGCACTCTTACTGCAAATTGGAACCAATTCAGCTCACTTTTTTTTCTTTCTATTCATCTGGAGCTTTGAAGGCAAAAAAAAAAAAAAAAAGAATTTTAGCAAGGCAAAAAAAGTATCAGAAATTCATTCCTGCACAAATAAAAAATAACTCTCCTGAGTCTTAACCCATGGCTGCCATTTTTCTAATGTTCCTTCCCCAAAGACTCCCCCTGCACTCCATTAATGCAGACTGTTCACCCTGCCAGCAATTATGGACAGCTTTTCCCATTCGAGCTACTCCTTGAATTACAGAACAACTGTATGGAGACAAAAATGGCAAGCTGTCTGCTGGGCTATGGGCCCTGCAACGTGGGTTCTTTCCCCTCTTTGTGAAAGCTAAATTGAAAATTGGATTTAGGTTGTATTATTGTTGTTATTTTTTTTCCCGACCCTCGGCAAAATATCCAAACAAAAAAAAAAGGCTTTACTTTCAAAAATTGCATTTAGAAAGAATTCCTGGGAGACTTGGGGAGCCTTTGGACCAAACTCAACCCAGAGAATGGATTAATCATGTCCTGGGCTGCTGCAGTGACTAGAGATGGAAATGGGCAAAGTGAGTGAATGTGTTGCTCAGGGGCTCAGAAGGAATTGATCTCATAGTATATTGCCTGGCGCTTCTCCCAATTTTTTTTCCAGTGCCCTAAATGATGTATTTCCCTTTCATCTTTTCTGGACTGGGAGCAATCATATAAAGGCAGAGTTAAAGAGGTCTCTGTAAGATGACAATGACCAGGGCAGAGGGGAGATATGACTGACATCTATCAAATGACCTTTAGAATACTCAAGACAGACTAAGTATGCTTTTGATGACATGGTCCTAGGATAGTGAAACTTCGTGCCTCTACTGTGAGAGGTAGAGTGTGATCTATCTTGAAGTCAAGAAGACATCAATTGAAATGTGTTGCTTCTAAGACATATTGTCTGTGTAACCCCTCTGTTCTGTCAGAGATAGAATTATCAGTGGGATCTAGGATGTCCCTTCTAACTGCCATTGCTTGCATAATCCTCTGCTCCAAATGAACTGGGTTCCTCCCTGTCAACAGAACCCTTTCTTTCCACTCTCCCTTCACTCATCCATTCCTCCACCTCCACCTTTACTCAAGGCTCACCTCTTTCTAGAAACCTTTTTCATCCATGCTAAGGTTCAGATGTCTCCTCAGAATTCCTCTAGTCCCTACTATTGGTCTTCTTGTTATACATTCCTTTAGTGATTTTTGGGGTGACTTTTGCACTTTTAATAGGTTTAGAACAGTGATATCAAGCTCAAACAGAAATAATCCCTGTAGGCTGTATATTGGCTTAGAAAAACACAAATTAACATTATCTATGATGTATTATATTTCTATTTATTTTGTTAAACATTTCCCAATTGCATTTTAATTTGGTTAGGCTGTACTCTAGAGTTTTGCTTCTCAGCATGGGGGCTGAGTTTGGTACCTCTAGGGGAGAAGTATCATCTAAGAGATATCAAATTAGATAGGGAGGTGGTTGGGTCCTATAGTAAGGAGGAGGGAGAAACAGTTTATATACTCCATTGTTATCCATGTAATATCAAGGATAAAGGAAAGTTTCCATTATGTCAAGTGAACCTTATGGTGTGGGATTTCATGGGAGGACATAAAGAAAAGTATCATGGAATGAGAAGGAAGAGAAGATTGCAATCTGCCCCAATGAAGAAAGTACGACATTGCGGAAATCACAGATCCATTATTGTATCTAAGCCTTACATGATTCATTTTGTTCACAAGTAATCATAATCAGCAAACTACAATCTACTGGCATTTAGTATGCATCTTGTTCTTCGCCATGGGGGTCGCCCACAACTTTGATTCTTCTGAGACCGTAGTCTTCTATGACTCCTATCAAATAGTCATGAAGCTAACTAACCTCAAAGTCCATTTCTCTATGACTTTGACTGCTCCAATATACCTTCCCAATTCCCACCCTCCCACTTTACTGATATCCTTCCCTCATAGATATCTAGATTGCTTACTGAGAAGGCAAGAAAACTGAGGTTCCAGTCCTATGATATCTATTAGCTGTACATGACCACAATCAAGTTCTTTAGCTTTCAATGCTTCTGGTAATTATCTAAAGTTGAAAGTTGCAGAAGAACTACTGATCTGCTTCATGGGAGAGAACTTCCACACTGGGAATGTTACACCAAAAAAAAAAAAGCCCACAAGTCCAGAACAAAAGAAAAAATATCATTATAATAACTCTGAGCATAATTCCAGATTGCTTTCCAAATGGATGGATCAGTTCCCAATTCCAACAGTATATTAGTGCCCCCATTTTCCCACATACTTTCCTGTATCTTTCATTTCACCCTTTTATTATTTTAGTCAATCTGAAAGGTATGAGATGGCATTTGAGTTGTTTTGATTTGCATTTCTCTAATCAATAATGAGGTAGAACATATTTTCATGTAGTCACATGTAGCTTTGATTTCTTCATCTAAAAGCTGTCTGTACATATCTTTTAATCATTTATTAATTGGGGAATGACTGGTGTTCTCATATATTTGATAAAGTGCTCTATATATTATAAATAAGAGACTTCTATCCAAGAAATTTTCTATAACATCTTTTTCCTACTCACTGTTTTCCTTTTAATTTTGACTGTGTTAATTTTATTTGCACAAAACATCTTTAACTTAATGTATTTTAAATCCATTTCATATCTCACAATGTTTTCTATCTCTTTTTTATCCATAAATTCTTCTCTTATCCATAAATCTGGTAAAAAATATACCTAATACACATATTCCTTTCATAGGTAATATACCTTTTGACCCATCAATACCACTACTTGGTTTATTTCCTAAGATGATCAGGGGAAAGGGAAAAGAACCTTTTTGTTCTAACATTTTTTTTTAAATTTATAAGCAGCTCTCTTTGTGAAGGCAAAGAATTGGAAATTGAAGGGCTGCCCATCAATTGAGGAAAGTCTAAACAGATTGTGGCATATGATTATGATGGAATACTATTGCAGCCTAAGAAATAATAAGCAGGTTAATTGTAGAAAAATATGAAAAGAACTACATGAAATTGTGAAAAGTGAAATGAGTAGAACCAAGAGAACATTGTATACAGGCAATAGAAATATTGTTTGAAGAATGATTTGCGTATGTCCATCTCCAGAGAAAGAAAGGATAAATAGAAATAAGACATCATTTTGTATATACATGTATCTTTTTGTCAAATGATGCCTTCTGTAATGAGGGGAGGGTAGAGAGGGAGTTAACTGGGTATTTTAAAATAACAAACAAAGAAATAAATTTACATTTAAAAACATTTTAAGTGACTCACCCTAAATCACACAGAGAAGAACTGAAACACAACAAGGGATTTTTTGTTTAACTCTTGACCCAGATCCCGCTTCACTTCAAGAAACTGGGCTCACAGAGGTCACCAGGTTTGACCTTGAGGGCTGGTGCAACAATGTTCAGAGTTCTGGGACAGCTAGATGACTCAGTCATTGAGAGCCAGGCCCAGGGATGGGAGGTCTTGGGTTCAAATTTGGCCTCAAACATTCCCCGGTTATGTAACCTGGGCAAATCTAAGAAGACTAGGGCAGGACCCTGCCTAGCCCATACTGCTCTTCTATCTTGGAACCAATACACAGTATTGATTCTAAAATGGAAGGGAAGATTTTGTTTGTTTGGTGTGTGTGTGTGTGTGTGTGTGTGTGTGTGTGTGTGTGTGTGTGTGTGTGTGTTCATNTGTGTGTGTGTGTGTGTGTGTGTGTGTGTGTGTGTGTGTGTGTGTGTAGGTGTGTTCATGTTCTCTTTGGCTAATTTCTCCCACCCATAGTTTGTTCTAATAAAGCCTCCACATAGAACTTGAATACAGCTTGTGTCTTGATTTTCCCAAATGTGGGTAACAGGGTCCGTAGCTCCTATATAAGCACTGACAGTAATAGTATGGGTAGAACAGAGCCTTTATTTCACTGTGCAAAAAATTCAGATGATAGAAAGGATTCAATGGAGTCTATAAAGCCAATATAAAAAACACATAAAACATCCAAAAAGCCCATAAGTTGCCCATAGAAGGGAACTAACTCGAGGTTGACAGCAGGGCAATAGAGTCCTATATAAGTCTCTACCAGACTTGTAGGGTCACTCTGTTATTTAGGCAGGAGCCAAACATACTTTGGTTCTACTGAGCAAACAACTCTCCAGTGCTCTGGGGGAGCCTTTCTTTTACCCATGCCCAAACACACACCTTATCCAAACTCAAAGACATGCAGCCAGCCATAGAGTACTAGTCTAAGAGCTTGGACTTCCATGGAAGAGAAACCCATGTTGGATTTATGAAATGCCCTCCCCATTTCTCATCAACTCTGCCCTGGATGAATAACAGTTGGGGGAGGCAAGTTCCTATTCTCTCGTTCCCCAAATTATACTTTTAATCCATAGTCCTTCTCTGGCAGCAGGAAATATTTAAGTCAACAATATTATATTATATTGTTAAGTATTTACTTCCTGCCACGTACCATGCTAAATGCTGAGGGGTGGGGGGAAATCTAGCGAAAAGAAAGACAGTGTCTGATCTCAAGGAACCTACATTCTAGCGAGGAAAGACAACTCATATTAGAAGTGAGAATGGCTGTCTTAGGTACTTCCTTAAATGGAGGTTCTTAGGAGGAACTCACCAATTGGAGGAAGAGGCATGAAAGCATCTCCATAGCGGCCCTTTAAGAAGGACAGTGTTCAGCAAGTTTCCTTTTCTTTAGAGGGCCAGTTCTCCATATTCCTGAACTTAGAGTTATATATAAGACAGCCACCAAGTCTGGGTCAACTGCCCCACTATAGCTATTCTAAATTCTAAGATCACCCTGACTGGGAAACCAAATTAATGATAGCTAGCATTCATATAACACTTTAAAGTTCACAAAGCACAATGCAAATATCATCTCATTTTTCTTTACAACACTTCCAAGAAGTACTTTATTATCCCCATTTGACTGCTGAGTACACTGAGGCAGGTAGAAGTTAAGTGACTTACCCAGGGTCACACAGCTGCTAAGTCTCTGAGGTCAGATTTGATCTCCAATCTTCCTGACTGTACTCCAGTGTACTATTTACTGCTTCCTTACTGGTTGGTATATAGAAACATTGTCAATAAACGTCCCTATTTTGCCAAGTGGGTAAACACCCATCTGCTCCTGCCATGTGCTTCTGAAAAACTTCTATCATTGCCCTAGTTTTTGGCTTTACTTGGGCTGTCCACTGTTTGGTCTCCAGACCTCATAAACTTGTTCATATTAGTAACTCCTTTTCTTTCCTAATGCTAACATGAACAATTCTCTAGAGAGGAAACAGAGAACATATACAGACTTCCCTCAAGCCCCTTCTAAACACTAGATTTCATCCACTGCATTCTGATATGTCCTTGGAATCAGAAGTTTATAAAAATGCAAAATGCCTGAGAGTGATCTATCTGCCCCTTTTCTTTGCTGGCACAGAGATTTTGCTTTTCAAGAAGAGTCTATCCCTGTGTTGGCGAACCTATGGCATGCGTGATCTTCCCCCTCTCCACCTCACCTGAGGACATTTCTCACAACACCCACCCCTCTGCCCAGCAGCCCAATGGGAGTGCTTCCTCTTTCCCCTGTCTGGGTGAGGGTTACAGTTTGGTCTCTAAAAGTTTCACCATCACTGGTCTATGCCTTCCTCCCCACCAATCCCAGTCAGCCAGTCATCTTTGGGACAGCCCTAGTTGATGGAACCCAATTCCAGAGCAATCCCTGTCCTCTCCATGAGGTATGAGAATACCCATGAGCTATAGAGCCAAAAGCAAGTCCATCAAAATGATCAGGAAGAATATCTTGTTCAAATCTCCTATGTATAATTGACATGTAGTAAGCTGTGCCTATGTTTTTCTAAACTTAATAAAGACCATAGAGGCTGTTTTTAATAACCACTCACAGGTTCTCTTTCTTCCATGTTCCACTGCCCAGAACCTTTCCCCGTTCTCCTTTCAATCTCATCCATAAATAGATTCCCCCAGAACCAAGAGATCTTCTAGCTCCATTTTCCTAGAGTGTATCCCACGCCCTCTAACTTCAAGGCGGAAGATTCCCATCGAAGAACAGAATACTCTACTGATGTAAGATGGCGTTCTTCCTAGCATACTTCCAAAGAGCTGAACTCAAAATTCTGAGCTCCACTGACCCAACTTGGCATCCTGAGAAACTTCTAATATGCACATATTTTTTCCCTGATAGAATGTAAGTCTCTTAAGGGAAGGAACTATTTCATTTTTGTCTTTGTAACTCCAGTGTCCAGCACAGTGAAAGAACTTGGTCGGAAAAAGAGGACACAATGGTGTTCCTTACCTAGTTGGTACCAACTAACAGTTACACTGTCGGGGAGAACTGGATGACAGTGGCTGGGATAGTTGTGAATAAAGCTTGAGCCAGACAAAGCTTGGATGGCATAATCTCAAGAAAATCAAAGGGCAGAAGCAATACAGTATCTACAGGGGGATAGACTCTAAAACCTACCATGGATGGTAGTTAAAATAATAAAAAAGATAAAAGTGAACTCCTGCTGACCTCATATAGAACCTGATTTTCTTATAAATGCATATGTAAAATAAAATTTGAATGGTAAATTAAACACAGGAAGACATCAACAACATTAAATACAGTAATAATAAATTAAATACTACAAAGCAATACTGTATAGCAGTCCCCTCCTTATTCATGGGCGATATGTTCCAAGATCCCAGTGGATGCCTGAAAACACAGTTAGTACCCAACACTATACAGACATTTTTGGCTTTATAACACCTATGTTAACTTTACTGTGCTCTCTCTCCCTGCTCCTGCTCCTTTGCTTGGCATTTTGTAGTCACCTACCAAACCTTAAACTTTAAACCTTAACAAAAACCTTAAAAAACCCTCTAAGTGAAATAGAAAGATGGGAACTTTCCACCGCTACAGGCAGACCGTGGGTAACCAAAACCATGGAAAAGGAAATTGCCGATAAAGGGAGGACTACTGTACTGAGGAGTTCAGTCTGAGATAAATGAGGTGGGAAGCAAGACTAGAAGATGGCAGAAAATTAACTTAATCCTTTTACTTAATCTTTCCCTAAGCCTCAAGTTTAGAACTTAAAAAGAGGCAGGGAGCAGCTGGGTCACTCAGTGGATTGAGAGCCAGGCTTAGAGACTGGAGGTTCTGGGTTCAAATTTGACCTCAGACACTTTCTAGCTGTGTGATGTTGGGCAAGTCATTTAATCCCCATTGCCTAGCCTTTACCACTTTTCTGCCTTGGAACCAATACGCAGTATTGCTTCTAAGATGGAAGGTAAGGGTTATTTTTTAAAAAGAGGTAATTCTGAATATAAACAGCATTCAATTATTTATAGGTCACAAACAAATAAAAGCAAAAATAAAGTGGAAAACAGTTCTCCCTTCTACGCATCTTAGAATTATGAAAGAAAAGGATGAACTTCAGGAGATTAAGAGGCAATTTGTTGCACTAGCAAACAAACAAAACCATTTACCACTAGCACATATGCAACTTTGGATGAGCCCCTGATCTTTAGGAAATAGGAGCAAGAATTCTGAGACTCAAAGATTAATGAAGTTTGCTGCGAGCGGTAGCTGTCCAAATTCCAGATATTGGACTAACTACCCAGGCTTAATCAACTTGTGCTGCTGGCAATGTTTCATGCAGCCAGAACCTGAGTTATCACTAGTTCTCCACTCATGGTAGGAAACTATTGATTCTCTGAGTTCTTCCCCATTCATAACTACTAAATGCATAACTAGATACTAATATGAGGAGAAAGCAAAAGGAGAAACTTCCTTGATTCTCTTTCTGTCTTTTTTTGCCTCACTCCATCTCTCTCTTTAGTCTTCTGTCCCTTCAGTGTCTCAGATCTTTTAAAATCCATTCATCTCTTTTTAACTGTCCACTCTGGCTCCTTTTCTCCCATCCTACCCAGCCACCAGAACCTGACTTCTCCATAGGACTCTCCTTGTGAGCAGAATGACAGGAAGCCTGTTTAAAAAAAAATAAAAAGACTGCCTCATCAAAAGTCCCACCCCCTCAGGCTGCCACTGAGCCTAAAATTCCCACCAGTGGAATCATTCCTTTGGGTTATGGCCAAAACAGCAGGGAGCCCAGCTGTCAGCCCAACCTGAGTTTGTCTGAGTGAATTACAGAACTACAGAATGTCAGATCTGGAAGGGACCTTGGAGATCATCCTGCCCAACAGTTTTATTCTACTGATGGGTAATCTGAAACCCAGAGAGGTCAAGTAATTGACTTAGTCACCCAGTCATTTAGTTCTAACTCCAGAACTGAAATGAAGGTCTTCTGATTTCCAATCTATTCTTTTTCAAGGCTCTGTGGGAGGCTAAGACATAAATGATGATGATGATCCCCTGAATAAAGCATAGTCCTTTAACAGTTACAAAATGCTTTTTTTAAATCATTACCTTCTATTTTAGAATCAATACTGTGCATTGGTTCCAAGGCATAAGAATATCAAGGGCTAGGCAATGGGCTCGGTCACACAGCTAGGAAGTGTCTGAGGTCATATTTGAACCTAGGACTTCCTATCTCTCTTGTACTGAGCCACCTAACTACCCCCCCCCCCAATATTTTCTTCAGAAGAACCTGGTGAGGCAGTAAAGTAGTATAAGTTATATTATTTCTCTTTTTACAGACACATAGGAAACTGAGGCTGAGCAATCTAAAATAACTCTTTCATGACCAAAAATCCAGTGAATGGGCTTGATTTTGATCCCAAGTCTCCTGGCTCCAAATTTAGCTTATTCAAATTATAGATCAGAGAGTTAGGAGAATTGGAGGGAATTATAAAAGTCATCTATTACATCTCCATTTTAAAGATGAAGAAACGGAGTCCCAGAGAGGTTAAGGGATTTGTTTACAAGCAGACAAGTAGTTAGAGACAGAAGCAGGATTTGAGTTGACTACAATTTTAGAACTATTGTCATTGGGTGAAAAAGTGTTAATTCTCCATCCAGACCAGGACTGTTCTCAAAAGCAAGCTCCCTGGAGGGAGGGTGAAATTTCCTTGGCCATACTTTCCTAGGGAAAGTCAACAATGATCTAAGCCCCTGTGAGTTCTTTAAAATGATCTGACTTCCTAAAAACCAAATGGAGATAGGACTGATGCAAATGGAGATAGGACTGATCCAAATGGAGATAGGACATCAGAGCCAGCTGCCATTTTCTTTTCTGATGGGAAGAAAAAAGCTATAGTAAAAAATGGGAATTGTGGTACTTGAACTGTGCATTTCTCTCTTGGAGGTTTCATGGATATATAGATTGAGAGCTGAAAGGACTGTCAGGGGCCAGTTATTCCTACCTCCCTCATAATCTAGGTGAGGAAACTGAGTCATGCAGGTAGGAGGTATCAGATTTGAAAGTAAATCCTATGAAGCTGAAGCCACTGTTCTATTCACATCCTATACTTTCCCCCTAAGATAACTGTGAGGTTAAAAAAAATGAAAATAGACAGGTGTGATTTGGAGAGTGGTAGTGTCATCAAACAAAGCAGAGGAGTCAGAAGGGGAAGCAGGTTTTGTGGGAAAGATAATTAGCTTGGTTTTGAATATGGCTCAGTATTTGGTGTGCCATCCCCAGCTTTCCAATCTCTCATTGCTAATGCTGAAATCTGCAAGGAGGTGAGGCAGAAAATTATGCTTCATGTCCATGATGGTAAGGACGCAGCTCCCCACTGCCCCCTGCTGCTGGGCACTGTTAAATGCATCTTCCCCAAATAACCAGGGCTGGCTTGGAAGATGGCGTCACTTGCCTGCTTGGAAATCTTTTTGTGGCTCTTGGAAAGCTACAAAATAAAGTCCCATTTCCTTAGCCCAGAGTTCAAGGTCCCCCATTATCTGTTATCCCCTAAAAGGAGCCCTTTCCCCACTAACTCCGAAGTGGTTTCCTCACTCTGCTTCTGCTGATTCCTGATGTTTAAGATTCCTGGGTCCCCATTCTCTCTCTGCCTGCAGGATTGAGCTTCTCTCTCTGAATGGAACCTTTCTGATGTCTCCAACTCACTGTAGTCTCTCCTGTAAACTGCTCTTGCATTTAATGTCTGCATCATTCATTTAGCCCTGATTTTACATGTCTATGTATGTATGTATGTATGTATGTATGTATGTATGCACACAATGACATTTCAGCTCATTAGATAAATATTAGTTTTGAATGAAACTGGTTTCATTTATATATGCATATATATATGGAGAAAGAGGAGAGGAAGAGAGAGAGAGAGGAAGAGAGACAGTAAAAGAAGAAGAGAGAGAGGAAGAGAGAGAAGAAGAAGAGAGAGAGAGGAAGAGGGAGAGGGGGGAAACAGGGAGAAAGAGAGAGAGAGAGAGAGGAAGAGAGGGAGAAAGAGAGAGAGAAAGAGAGAGAGAGAGAGAGAGAGAGAGAGAGAGAGAGAGAGAGAGAGAGAGAGAGAGGAAG
>NC_058133.1:481652600-481662589 GCF_016433145.1 Gracilinanus agilis | reverse complement strand
AAAGGAAAGGAAAGGAAAGGAAAGGAAAGGAAAGGAAAGGAAAGGAAAGGAAAGGAAAGGAAAGGAAAGGAAAGGAAAGGAAAGGAAAGGAAAGGGAAGGGAAGGAAAGGGAAGGAAAGGAAAGGAAAGGAAAGGAAAGGAAAGGAAAGGAAAGGAAAGGAAAGGAAAGGAAAGGAAAGGAAAGGAAAGGAAAGGAAAAGAACGTGTTACAGAGAAAAAGAACTTGGAAGACAAGCTACAGGAAAGACAAGCTTTGTCTCCTTCACAATTCTGTGAAACTCAGTGTTGTCTGGAATTTTTCTATATCAATACTTGTCCATTTTCCAGAGAATCAGAACCTAATTCCTCTAGCTGAGTGATGATGCTCAAGATGCCACAAATACCCTGCCGAGAGCTTGGTGAGAAACTCGGCACTCGCCACTCGACCTTTGAGAAAACAAGCCCCTGGTTTCCATCTGGTCTAGGAGAAATAGAAGCATCTGGTGGCTCCTGGTGTTTGGCTCTTGCTCATGAAACTGAAATTAAATTTTCACAGGTCAAGCTGAGCACAATAGTTCCCCTCTCTGAATTGCAAGCTCCCTGCAAAAATAAACTTTCTTCAGTTTGCAAGTGGGTGGGAGCAACAGCTTTGGGCTGAAAACAAGTGACACGGGAACATGGTTGCTGTCAAGTGGGTGACACTCTGGAAGTTGGAGCATACACCATGATCACAGCCTCTAGTAAGAGAGGGCCTTGAGTAAAGGATTAGGAGATGTAGGTTTACTCTTGGCTCTGTCGCTAACCATCTGAGTGATTTTAGCCAAGCCACGTTCAACCTCGGAGCCTCAGATGTCTCTGTTGTACAGTGAAGGGTTGCACTCAGTCATCTCTCAGTTTTCCTCCAGCTTGAGCACTCTATTTCTTGATACTTTAAAAAAAAAAAAACTTTAGCTTCTGTCTTAGAATAGATATTAAGCATTAGTTCTAAAGCAGAAAGAGCAGTAAGGGCTAGGCAATTGGGGTTAAGTGACTTATCCAAGATAACAAAGCTAGGAAGTCTCTGAGCTGAGATTTGAACCCAGATCCTCCTGACTTCAGGATTCTTTCCTCTGTTCTACTTAGCTGCCCCTTCCTGACAATTTGGGTACTAACCTCCTAGTTTATTCCTTCCATTTCTGGGTTATAGAACAATCAAAAGTCAGAGAATCTTAGATCTAGAATTGGGAGAACCCTCAGGGACCATCTACCACATCCCTCTCACTTTGTAACTGGTACAATGGATAGAATACTAGGCCTGGAGTTAGGAAGATATGAGTCCACTTACTAGCAATGTGACATTGGGCAAGTCACTTAACCCCATTTGCCTCAGTTTCTCACCTGTAAAATGAGCTGGAAAAGAAAATGGCAAACCACTACAAAGTCTCTGCCAAGAAAACCCCAAATGGGGTCATGAATAGTCAACCCTGACTGAAACAACTGAACAACTCATTTTGAAGAAGAGAAAACCAAGGCCCAAGGACGTTATTTGACTTGCCCAAGGTCACCCAAAGCATCTCAGGTTGACTTTGAGACCATCACCTCAGATTGTAGAGACAATATAATTTCTCAGCACTCCGGCAAGTAGCAGGTGCTTAATAAATAGACACTGATTAAATCTTCTGCACTATATATTCTTTATGTGATAACAGTCCATATTCATAATTCAACATTCTATGTTTTAACATTTTATGTTTCTGGAAGTCAGTTCAGGTTACCCATCTTGCTTTTTGACCCCTATCATGAATAAATTTTCTCAAGATAATGCCTGGAAGGAGTTTAGCTTTTTTTTTTTTTTTTAATTCCATTTCCTTCCCCACCCCTGCCCCATACCATGGGGAAATCTATGACTGGCCTCTAGGAATTCTGTTAAATCAATCAATTAAAAAGAAAAGCAACAACATTAGAAGAATTTTAATTTCCAGCCCTGATATTTCCAAAAAAGTTAATCTTACATTTGCTCCTGGCATTGTGCCAATGCCAAATTAGATTTATGAATTTAGTGAGATTGTAAGTTAATAGACAGCTTTGAGTTCTGCTGAGCCAGTGCAAACCTTTAATGTTTAATCAAGAAGTGGAATTAGGAGTTAAGTGTGGCTGGCTCGTGATATTTAAAAAGGGGGGAAAAATGACCCACCAGTGTAAGCAAGCATTGACAATTCAGAGGACTTTCATTCTCTAACTGGTCTTAAAGTCTCATAGAGCATTTTATTGGTCATTTGTGTCTGACTCTTCATGAACCCCTTTGAGGCTTTCTTTGGAAAACTATTGGAATTGTTTGCTATTTTCTTCTCCAGTTCATTTTACAGATAGGAAACTGAGGCAAAAAGGCTTAAGTGACTTGCCCAGGGTCATACAAACTATTAAGTATATATGATCATATTTGAATTCAGGAAGATAAGTCTTTCTGACTTTAGGTCTCATGCTCTATCCACTTTGCCACCAGGCTGCCATAGAGCATTAAGATACTGCCAAATGGGGTAAGGGATTCAGAGAACAACTTCAGGAAGAATGCTTTCCTTTTATTTAGCAGTCAATCATTTCCACTCAACTGCTGATCAGTCTTTTTAGTAACCATACTTCCTTACTAGTTTGCCTCTGTTTTATTCTCATGAGCAAAGGGAGCTTTTGGTGCCTGGGCTGACTGCTCTGAGGTCAAATACAGAAACAGTGGATGAGGCGATCAGTCCAACTAGGTTACTTAGAGCTCTGAATGTGGAGTTGGAGGGAGGCTGAATTCAGATCTCAGCTCTGTTCTGCATTTCTGGTGGGAAGCTCAGTAAATCATTTTGTTTCTCTCTGCCTCAGTTTCCTCATCTTCAAAATGAAGGGTGAGTTGGATTTTAGGGGGTTGGATTTGTAGCTCTAAAGTTCCTTCAAACTCAGGATCCTACCATACTATGAATAAGAAATTTGGGATCATTTCCCATTATTGTGGCTCATTGCTGAGATTTAAATAGATTCTGAAAAAGAGTTAAATTGATAATGTTGAAAGTAAGTAGATCCACTGACGGGAAGACCATAATGCCTAGTATTCCAAGGTACCATCAAGTTACTTGGTATCTATGTTGTATATAACTATAACTATAAATGTAAATTTTTTTACCTTTGGTAAATGTAGTCTATAAGCTTTTTGAAGGCAGAGGCTTTCACTTTTTCCTTTGTAGAAGCTTGTATATAGCATAATATATAGTAGAAGCTTATAATAGAAGCATATAGTAGAAGCTTAATAAATGGTTCTTGATTGCCAAGCTGGATACACCCAAGAGATCATCAAAGGGAAGTCAAATGCAATAAGGGAAAGGAGGCAACTGAAGCCCTAACCATTAGCTGACAGCAGTTGCTATCTCCAAAACTAGAACAGTATCCCAAGCTCACACTGGAAGCTGGGACAGAGAAGGGCAGTGAAGAGGTTCAAGAAAAGGCTTTGGAAAAGGGAAACAACAAATTGGGGGAAAATCTTTATAACAAAAACCTCTGACAAAGGTCTAATTTCTCAAATTTATTAGGAGCTAAGTCAATTGTACAAAAAATCAAGCCATTCCCCAATTGGTAAATGGACAAGGGACATGAATAGGCAGTTTTCAGATAAAGAAATAAAAACTATCAATAAGCACATGAAGAAGTGTTCTAAATCTCTCATAATTAGAGAAATGCAAATCAAAACAACTCTGAGGTACCACCTCATACCTAGCAGATTGGCTAACATGACAGCAAAGGAAAGTATTGTTGAAAAAATGTTGAAGGGGATGTGACGACAAAATAGGGACACTAATGCATTGCTGGTGGAGTTGTGAATTGGTCCAACCATTCTGGAAGGCAATTTGGAACTATGCCCAAGGGCTTTAAAATACTGTCTGGGGGGCAGCTGGGTAGCTCAGTGGAGTGAGAGTCAGGCCTAGAGACAGGATGTCCTAGGTTCAAACCCGGCCTCAGCCACTTCCCAGCTGTGTGACCCTGGGCAAGTCACTTGACCCCCATTGCCCACCCTTACCACTCTTCCACCTATGAGACAATACACCAAAGTACAAGGGTTTAAAAAATAAATAAATAAAATACTGTCTGCCCTTTGATCCAGCCATACCCCTGCTGGGTTTATACCCCAAAAAGATAATAGGGAAAAATACTTGTACAAAAACATTTTTAGCTGCATTCTTTGTGGTAGCAAAAAATTGGAGGATGCCCTTCGATTGGGGAATGGCTGAACAAATTTTGGTATCTGTTGGTGATGGAATACTATTGTGCTGAAAGGAATAATGAACTGGAGGAATTCCATGTGAACTGGAGCAACCTCCAAGAATTGATGCAGAGTGAAAGAAGCAGATCAAGGAGAACCTTATACACAGAAACAGACAGATATATTGTGGCACAATCGAACATTACGGACTTCTCTACTAGCAGCAGGACAATTCTGAGGGATTTATGATAAAGAACATTATTCACATCCAGAGAAAGAACTGTGGAAGTAGAAAAACAGCAATAAAAACCATATAATTGATCACATGATTCAATGGGGATATGATTGGGGATGCTGACTTTAAATGATCACTCTATTGCAAATATTGATAATATGGAAATAGGCTTTAATAAATGACACATGTAAAACCCAGTGGAATTGCTCGGTGGCTCCAGCAGGCGGGTTGGGAAGATGGGAGGGAAAGAACATGAATCATAGAACCTTGGAAAAATATTCTTAATTAATTAAAAAGTTTTTTTTAAAAAGGCATTGGCAAAGGTCTTGGGCTTGATGGTTGTCCATAATGGTCTTACCATAGGATGCTCCAAAACCTTGGCATATTGACATCCAAAGTTTTCATAAGTTAGATAGGTGGGGCTTCTGGGAAGTTTTTATTATCACCCACATCACAACAGTATTGATATTATGCTTTACAGAGTTTTTTTTAAAAATCCTTACCTTCTGTCTTAGAACCAATACTCTTTTTTGGTTCTGAGGCAGAAGAATAGTGGGGACTAGGCAATATGCTTTATAATTTTACAAATCAATGCACACAGAGACAAACATTTTATATATACATATTATCCCATATATGTCTATGTATGCCTGTATATAATACAGGAGGCATATGTGTATATATGTATATGTCTATAATACAGATGTGTATGTATATATAATATTAAAATATATAATATATACATATAGTCTCAATTTGTGCCTCAAAAGAATCCTATGAAGCAAGTGCTTTTATTATTCCCATTTTAGAGATATGGAAACTGATACTGAGAGAGCTTCAGTGACTTGTCCAAGGTCACATGATAGGCAATCATCCAAGGCAGGATTTAAACTCATTCTATGGATTCCAAATCTAGCATCTATTTGATGTACCACCTAGTTGCTATTATTAACCATTCCATGAAAAATGGAAGCTGCCCAGGGAAGTTAAAGATTGCTGGGGGGATTGTCGGCAAAAGTGGAATCCTACTCAGGCCTATCTGTTTCCCACATCTGACATCAAAAGCAAAGAGGTCCCAATTAACTGGGAAAACAGAAGTTTCTCGCCTAGAAAGTATAAGGTATGTTGTTGTTCAGTTATTTCAGTTGTGTGTGACTCATCGTGACCCCCTTTGGGAGTTTTCCTGGCAAAGACCCTGGAGGGATTTGCCAATTCTTTCTCTAACTCATTTTACAGATCAGGCAACTGAGGCAAACAAGGTTATGTGACTTGCTCTAGGTCAGATGGCTAATATGTCTGAGGCCAATTTGAACTCAGAAAGATGAGTCTTCCTGATTCTAGATCCAACACTTTATCCACTGTGCCTCCTAGCTGTCCCTTGTACAAGACACAGATTGCAGATATTAGAGGTTCTGGAAGTACCAGAGGACACCACGGGAAGAGTACGAGGCAGGAAGATGGGGGCATGGCCAGGGCAGGATTATTCTATTAGATGAAGAAAGACCAGTACCAAAAACCAGAGGTGTTCTTCCCCCCTTTTTGTCTATACTCCAACCATTGTGAAGACCTAGCTTAAATTTATTACAGAGTTGATTAAAATAGACAGAACACAATCAGCCTGCTTCGTTTGATTGGCTACACAATCACACTGGATCTGCCTTTTGTGGACCAGCTCATTGCTATGTATAATGCATGTAACATATCAGATGATACACTTGAACTCGGACTTGCCCATGTATTAGAGTAGATATTGTGTGACACCGTGGCAGTGTGACTACAGTGGGAAGAAGCGAGTGCCTGGTTAGTATGCAACAATGAAGACAAAGGGAATAAATACTGTCTCGATTGAGGTTGGGTGAGATTGACAGCTTCTATCCATCTCCGCCATGGTAGGCTTCACTGCTTCAGATCTTATTTCCTAACTCTTTCAAGCCTTTTTGAATCCCTTGCACAACATTTTGGATCAGGCTCCTTCCCACCCACCCCCCAAAAAATGCCTTTTTCAACTTTTAGAATTTGCTCCCCCCCCTTAACTAACTTGGGCAGCAAGGTGGCACTGGGCAGAGAGTCAGAAAGATCTGAGATCAGATCTGCTCTCAGACATTGACCAGCTGTGTGACCCTAGGTAAGTCACTTAACCTTGTTTGCCTCAGTTTCCTCATCTGTAAAGTAAGCTGGAGAAGAAAATGGCAAGCCACTCCAGGTTCTTTGCCAAGAAAGCCCCAGGAGGAGCCATGTAGAGTCTGATACGACTAAAAAGACTGAACAATAACAAAAATATATCCAATACTTTTCTCTAATATACTGTCTATATCAAATGACAACAAGAAGGAAAGAATATGAAGACCAAAATTCAACAAATATTTGCTAAGCACGTACTATGGCTGAGGAACAAGGCATCTTATCAAGTTAATAACATAACAGGCTTATGTTCTACTTTCAGAAGAGAGATTATGTCAACTGAAACGTAAATACAAGGTTCAGCTTAATGTGGGCAAAGGAGAGAATTACCTCAGTGCCTAAGGGGGAGAATCCAGCTAGACGTTGGGGAGCAGGGCATTTCTGTGATGCCAATACGAGCAGACAAGAAGAAGAGTTTGAGGAGTAGTCAGTATAGAACAATGGATAACGTTTTGATGAGACCAAAGAGAGTCATTTGAAAAGAGTCTAGTTTTGTTGGCCGAGAACTGGAATAAAAGTCAGCAGGTACTTGGTTAATAATTTAGCAGAGGCAAATTTTGATCTGATGGGCATCCTTCAGTACCAGGCCTTTGACAAGTTTGCAAAGGTTCATCTACTCAGCTTTTCTTTTTTTAACTTTTACTTTCTGTCTGAAAATTGATCCTAAGTAATGGGTCCAAGAAAGAAGAATGGTAAGAGCTAGGCAACTGGGGGTAAATGACTTGCCCAAGGTCACACAGCTAGGAAGTTTGAGGGCAAATTTGATCCCATAACTTCCTGATTCTAAGCCTGGCTTTTTATCCACCACGCTACCTAGCTGTTCCTCCCTCTCAGTTTTTAATTTAATTTTAAAAAATCCTCATGTTCTGTCTAAGAATAAATGCTAAATAGCAATTCCAAGACAGAAGAGTGCCCCTTTAGCATTTTATTTTAAGCCTTTATCTTCTGTTTAAGGCAGAAGAGTGGTAAAATCCCTTAGGTAATACAGGTTAAGTGGCTTGTTCAGGGTCACACAGCTAGGAAGTGTCTTGAGTCCATATTTGAAACCAGGACCTTCCATCTCTAGGCTTATCTCTCAATCCACTGTGCTACTTACCTATTCAGCAAGTCTCAGCTTTTTAAAGGAATTTTGAAGATTAAAGATTTAAAGGATCAAAGATAAGGTAGTTCAATCTCCTGCTTTTACAACTAAGGAAACTCAGGCAAAGTGTTTTGTCTAAAGTCACTCAGGTAGTAAATAGTAAAGATTTGAACCCAGGTCTGCTGACTCTAACCAGCACCCTTTCCACTGTTCCATGTTACCTTAATAAGGAAATTATGTTGACTGTTCCTTGGGGTCCCTGATAAGTTGGTGGAGACTTGAAACATTATACATGTGACCCTGAACTCCCTACACTCTTTGGTCACTGTGGACCAGGTAGGACAGAATTTCAGGAAAGGGAATTTGCCTTCCTCAGTGGCACACTTTCATAAGAGATGTGTGAGACAGTAGAGTGGAAAGAGGAGCCTCCTGAGGGTACTCCTGTTCTGTCTCAGACCAGGCACACGTTTCTTAGGGGTTTAGCCAAGTGGATCTTTGGTGGCCTAGAAAGCTTCAGCTAAGGCAGAATAGAAGGAGGAACTGAACATCAGATGACCAGAAAACTGCCTTAGAACTCTAGCTAACAAAGAGACAAATCTGTTTAAGTTCCACCAAGTTCAGACAGGAAGGGGAAGTCTAAATCATGACATCTGTTTCCTTAAACCAAGAAGGGTAAGTGTTTTCATAGAGTCACTGGTGGCTGAATCCTTGACAGTATCTTCTGAGCCTATCCCAACACTCTCAGATGTGCCTGTGCCAAAAGTTAGCAGCTTCTGACTGACAACAAGGTGACAACAAAGGCTCAAAGAGAGATCAAGATCATAAAATGGTGTACTTTTTTGTTGAGTTGTTAACATGTTGTTAACATCTTAGTTAAGTTATTTAGAAAGCCCATGTGAAATTTTCTTGGTAAAAGATCCTGGAGGAGTTTACCATTTCCTTCTCCAGTTCATTTAACAGTTGAGGAAACTGAGGCAAACAGGTTGAAAGGACTTGTCCAGAGTCACACAGCTAAGAAGTATCCGAGGATGGATTTGAATTCAGGTGCTCTTTTCTACTCTGCCACCTGACTGACCCTTGTTATATTTATTGAAAGATATTTTCACTGCAAAACTCATTGCTGGGTAACTCTTTGTGTATATATTCCACTCTCTATTAATTGTCTTTTCTTATAAATTTCCTTTGTTCTTCCAGGATATTCCTACCTGCCTATATCCTTTTCTTTCTCTTTTCAGTCTTTCCATATTGTTAATCCTTGTCTCAAAGATTAAAAAAAGAAGAGAAAAATGTTAAAAGCAATTTAAAAAACAAGGAAGATAATTATTATAAAATGATTAGCAGAGTACCTGACATATAGTGAGTGCCATATAAATGTTAGTTTATTGTTGTTATAGTACTTGTTCTTATTAAAATATGGGAAAATAATTAAGAATCTACTACATGCCAGGCACTGTGCTAGGCACTAGGGATCGAGGGAAAATATAAAATGAAACTTTGGTAAAAGCAAAGACAAATAAGTCATATAGGACTATAGAAAACTTTGATTCTTGATTTAGCATAAAAAGTTCTGAGTTCAAGTTCTGTTTTAGTCATTTCATTGGACAAGGCACTTCATCCCAGTCCTAGTTTCTTCATCTATAAAATGAAAAGTTTGAAATAAATTACCTTTAAGGTTCCTTTCATTTCTAAATAGGTGATCTTACAAACCAGTGGTAGCAAGATATTGCTAGACTTTGCACCAGTCTCTTGGGGACATATGATATGTGTAAAGATGACTGATTCTGGAGTTAGAGGACCTAAGATCAAATCCCACTTCTGATACCTACTACCTTCATGACCTTTAGCAAATCAGTTTAATATTCCTGACTCTCAGTTCTTCTTCTGCACAGTAAGAAGGTTGGATAAAATGGTTTCCAGAGTCTCTTCCATCTCTAAATGTCTGATTCTATGATTTTTTTATCTCCATATTAGTAACATAAGTCTGGGCTTCAGAGGTTGAGGGCTGGAGTTTGGGCCTTACTTGGGGATCTTTCTTACCCTTCATGAATTAATTGCTCAGGTAGTTGAGAGTGGAGGAGATTGAAAAGGGGAAAAGAACAACATAATAAAAAAGAAGAGGAAGAAAGAAAGAGCAAAGAGGGAGAGACAAAGAAATAGATGGGGAGAAAGAAAAAAGGAAGAGAGAGGGAGAGCAAAAAAGAGGAGATAAAAAGGGAAGGAAAAGAATGAGAGAAGAGAAAGGAAAGAAAGAGATGAGAGAGAGAGAGAGAGAGAGAGAGAGAGAGAGAGAGAGAGAGAGA
>NC_058133.1:481638153-481651469 GCF_016433145.1 Gracilinanus agilis | reverse complement strand
CTCATAATCTATCACAGACCGCATGCTGTGCAGCCTTCACCAGACAGATGGTTTCTCTCTTTTCCTCCTTCATTGTGTCTCCTGCCTTCTCCAGAGCTGGCTCTAGCAGCCCCCAGTCCTCACTTCCAGCCAGAGCACTAAATTACCCTGACAGTTCATCCTTGATAAGGGATGACTGTGGATCATGTTCCTGATTTGGGTTTGACTGGCTGTGAAATGCAAAATCTGGGACCCTGTGTTTCTGCCTCTCTTCTAAAAACAACAGATATATAAAACAACTTGATGTGACTTGGATGCATTTTAAGAGCTGTTATTAGTGGGCCAAGTTGCTCCAATAATTTCCAAATGCCCATAATTATGCTCTTGATTTTGTAGTTTGAGGAGGTTTTTACTGAGCACTCACTATGTTTTCCCAGTGTCTGTCAACTGGTAATTAGTTATCTGTCACCGTCTTCCCAGGGCAGATCTGTTCTAGTCTTTTTAGAGAGAAGAGAAGAGAGACTGAGGCCCAGAGAAAAAGGTTTGGGAACAGAAATTATGGTAGCTATAACCAAAGTCCTCCAAATTGAAAATGAGAGATAGATGTGTGAATTGGCATATATCCAACAAAGAATGTCCAAAGACATTAGTCTATGTCTATAATGGCACTTCTGTACTCAGCTTAAGAGGTTATTTAGTTATTTACTTGATTGATAAAAGCTGTTCTCAGTAGGGGTTGTTAACACATCAGAGACCTTGGGAATTGAAGAGTAAATGCTATCACCCTATTCCTTTAATTCCACCAGCTTCTTCCTATGTAACCGGGTCTTCTGACTCTCCATGTTCCACCTTTTCACCATCACATTAAAACTCAACTTTTCAAGTATTTCAATGAAACTAATATCAGCAATGGGGATGTTTTCTCCAATAATGCACTTGTAACATACCCATGACTAATCATCCCATTTAATTCTCACCCATGTCCTCCCATAAGTTTACCACGGTGGATCCATCCAGTATTCTGAGGACCTTCCTCTATTTCTCTTGACAACATGAAGAACAACAACTGTGAAAAGCACAGGCTGTCTAGTGGTTGGCCATCAATCTGGAAAAATCAATTGTCCTTCCAAAATGAGCACAAACAAAAATTTTGTTTTTAATTAACCACCTTCTGTGTATAGAGCAGTGTATTGGACACCAAGGGAAATTCAGAATTTAGGTAAAATGTAATTCCTGCTATCAGGAGATCATAGTCTAGTAGGGGAAATGTAACATGAACACAGATATTTTTGTATAAAATATCACATGACAAGCATATTAAAACATCCTTTCAATGTAAAGGTGGGAGACTATAGGCATGAGATATTTCATACTATCTACCACTTTGATACCTTGGTTGGTTTTGCTGAACTGTTTTTTCTTTTTCCTTTGTTTTGTCTTTAATCTTTGTTGCAAAGGAAGATTCAATGGATTGTGGAGAATTTCAGAAATAAGCAAGTTGTTAAAATAAAATGTGCTAATAAATTTAAAAGATAATAAGCACATTAGAAAACTGAAACAAAGTAATATGAGAGAGAAAGATTGTAGAGAAGGGATCAGAATTCCTGTAGAAAGTGGCATTTGATCTAGACTACAAAGAATTGGCTAGTATTGTACAAATGAAGAAGAGGAAGATGAACATTTCAGGGGCAAGGAACAGTTCGGAAGGGAATGGCACTATGAAAGCCCAGGGGGTGCTGGTTTGGTAGAAGGTGATTCAGTTTGACTAGAATATAAAGTGAATAGAGGGGGACATAATGAAAGGAATTATGGTACCAGAGGAGATCTTGAATTCCAGAAACGGATTCCAGCTTCACAGGAGATGCAATGGGGGGCTATTGAAGTTGTTGTTTTTTTTTGTGTGAGAGAGAAGAGGTATGATCAAATCTAAACATACAACCTGTGTGATATGTTTAGATAAAATGTTTCCTTGCTTTTGGCTCAAAGATGTATGGTTGGGGAGGTGATCATATTGGCTCAGAGATTCCTGAGTCAAGGGCATCTAATTCCCGAAAACATTGATTTGGAATGTGGAGAGACTTCAAAAGCCATCTAGTTCAACTCCTTCATTTGCATAGATGTGGAGGACTCAGGCCTCGAAGCTGATTAAATTAAGAGTAAGTCACAGAGGCTGGATTCAAATCCAGGTCTCCTGATTTCAGAAACAGCCCTTTTCCTAATCTCTTATTTCCCTATTGCCCCAGCCAGCAGAACTGAGCTAGATGACCCAGAAAGGTACAGAACAAGTTGGAGACTATCATCCTACTAGCTATTTACAAAGGCATTTTTATCAATTGTAGAGTATTGTTCAGAAATTGTCCAAGCCTTCTAGGTTTGGGGAGTTGATGCATAAATACTGTTATTTCTATACAGTCTGACAATATAAATTGTTGCACCAGAAGAGAATGTGTGTGCTTGGTCAGGTTACACTCTCTCAATTCCCTGGAAACCCCAAGGAGCAAAATGTTCCATAAACCCAAGTCCCATTTATCACTCTGCCAGGCTCAATAAACACTATTCTGCTGGGTTAACATCCCCTGGGAATGGCAACGGCTATCAGTTAAATACATGCATGGAATATCCCCCAACCCCTGGAAAGGTGGGAGGGAGGAGGAAAGGAAGAAGAGGGAAGCAAGGTTAAAGAACTACCTCCATCTTGATTGCCTCTGAATACATCCCATCTATCCCCATTCTGGTTTTCCCTAGAGCTTCCTTAGTGTCCACACTCTCCTGCATGTAACAATGGAAAGAACACTGAACCTGAAGACATAAGTCCTGGGTTCCAATCCTGGTTCAGCTATTTACTACCTGCCTGATACTGGCTGGACAAGTCACTTAATCCCCTTTGGTTCTAGGTTGCCCAGTTGTAAAACGAAGAATTACGCCAGAGAGACTTGGTGATCTTTCCAAATGATAAAGCTATGATCCTCACTCCCTTGTATTTTGCCTGCTTATTGAAGTGGTGGATGGGAAGGTAGGGATGGAGGGATGAAGGATGGTAAAGGATAGGGGGAGGGGAAAGGAAAGAAAGTGAGTGAAGGATAAAGCAGGTCTGCAGCTGAGGAGAGGAGACAGACTCAGACTTAGGAAAGAACTGCTTAGACCCTCTCCCTCAAAGGTCTCTTCACATGGTTCCTAGCTTGCTAGGCAGATTTCCCTACCCCCTCTACTTCTATTAGGCAGTTTAATTCAGAGTTAGTACTGTTTTTTTCTCCTCTTTTTTCTTCAGACAGTGTCTAGGAGCTATTCCAAGAAGGAAGAGAGACTCAGTGTCTATGGGTCACTTTGTCCTTGGACTTCCTTCTCAAGCAGCCAGGTCAATATCCTTATATTCAGGCTTCTCATCTGCCTCTAGATGTCTCCCCCCACCCTCTACATACATACTCATGTTGTACTTTCCTCTGTCTATACTGCTGCCCTTCTTATCCTCTCCCATCCCATTCCCTAGGATAATTCGCATCAAGATCTAACTCAATACAAGTACAAATTCTTCTATATATGACAGTTTCTAAATACCTAAAGACTCTCATTAACTTACCATCAGAGTTTCTCTATAAGTCAAACACCCCAAACTTCTTCACGTCATCCCCATATGACAAGGACCCAAAGCTTTTCACCAGTATAACTGCCCTTCAAGGAACCTTTCCTAATTAACCCCATTGGCATCCAATCATCCTTATACTTCTTATCCCCAGCAACCATTCCAGACCTTTTCTTCTTTCCTTTAAGTCTCAGCTTCACCTCCTCTCACCCAACTCCCCACCCTGACAGCAAATGAACTACTTTACTGAGAAGATAAAATCCATCCAATGTGAGTGTCCTTACTCCATTCCTTGCAAGTTCTTATTATTGGTGTTCTCATTATTGGTATTCTCTATTCTTCTTCTTCCCTTTGATCATCAACAAGTTATCCCTATTCCTCCACAAGGCCCTTGATACCATCCCTATACATCCTTACTCAGTTCTTGGGTCCAGAGGGAACACTGCAACTCATTGAAATGAACACTGGCTTTGGAGTCAGAGGACTTGGGTTCAAATCTTAACCTCTGATAGTTACTATCTGTAGGTCTATCCTCTCTGTATCTATTTCCTTAACTGTAAAATGAAAAGTTTAGATCATATAGCTTCTGAAGTCATCTATAGCTTCATTTCCATGACCTTATCTCTATGTATCCCATCATTACTAAAAATGTTGGGAAAAATTCATACACAATACCACTATATCCTCACTTCCATTCCCTTTTCATACACTTAAAAATCTGGTTTCTATATCCACCAATCTATTGAAGTCACTCCTTCACAGGTCATGAGGAAGTTATTTGTTACTAAATAATAGAGTCATAGGGATCATATCAGAGAATATATAACAATCTTTTCATTTTATAGATGAGGACAGTTAAAGCCAAAAAGGGGAAAGTATTTATCCAACACTATTAAGTGACCTGAAGTTCCCTATTGCTCACTTCTTTGACTTCTTCATAGCATTTGACTTTATTTAACATTGTCTTCTATTGAACACTTCTTTTCTTCTTTGGTTCTATAAATGCCTCATTTCTAGAGGCATTCTCATTCTCCTAGTTTTCTCATTACATTTTTTAAACCCTTGTACTTTGGTGTATTGTCTCATAGGTGGAAGATTGGTAAGGGTGGGCAATGGGGGTCAAGTGACTTGCCCAGGGTCACACAGCTGGGAAGTGGCTGAGGCCAGATTTGAACCTAGGACCTCCTGTCTCTAGGCCTGACTCTCACTCCACTGAGCTACCCAGCTTCCCTTTTCTCATTACATTTTAATTCCTCCTCTCTTTTCTTCATAAGATCATAGAATGAAAGTCTCTTTTGCTGACCAAAGTTGGGGAGGGATAATGATAGACTGGAGGACATCTGAAGAAGGGCAATTATAATGGTAAAAAGCTTTGGGTCCATGTCAAGTGGACTTAAAGAAGTTTGGGGTGTTTGTCTCATAGAGAAGACTCTAGTGGTAAATTGGTGACAGTCTTTGGGTATTTAGGAGCTGTCATATAGAGAAGATTTGTACATGTTCTGTCTACCATGACTGTAGTTCATATTCTCCTTACTGCCTCCTTTAGAATCCCTTGTTTCCCTCAAAGTTCAGTGTAAGCATTAAGACTTAAGACTCCAGGAAGACTTTCCTTATTCTTGCAGCTGCCAATAATATATCTCTCTAATACACCTTTATTTACTTTACATATGTTCTCTTATATATATGTATTTGCATACATATATACATATATATGACATGTAACCTATTAGAATGTAAGCTCATTGTTTGTAAGGACTCTTTCATTTTTGTCTTTATGTTCACAGTACTTGGCACCTAGTAGGTGCTTACTAAGCAATTGCTGACTGACTGACCCTTGAAGGCAGAAGCAGGATCAACAGGTGGAAGTTTTAAAGAGTAAGATCTAGATTTACTCTCAGGAGAAAAAAATGCTTAGTAATTGGAGCTGTCCAGAGAAGGAGTGAGCTGCCTTGAGAAGGATTCTTTTCATATACAGGCTAGATTAGATGACTACCAGGATCCTTTCTAGCTCCAAGATTTTGTGACTCTTTGATTCTATGTTATGGAGGGTTAAGTGAAATGAACCAATAAAAACAAAACAATGTCTAGCCTTTCAATAACTTTAGCTTTTGTGAATCATTTTATACATTTTACCTCATTTGATCCTCATAGCAATCTTATAATAAAGATGCTCCTATTATACTTATCTCACAGATGAAGAAACTGAAGAAGACCGAAATTAAGTGACTTGCCTAAGATAACATAACCACTAAGCATCTTGGTCCAGATTCAAACTTAGATCTTCCTGATTCCATATTCTTTGCGCTTTCCACCACATCATTAGTTAATCAATTCAAAGCAATTCTGAACAGTGTTTGCTAGGTACTCACTGTGTACCAGTCAATACGTATAAAAAGATAAAACAAGGATGTTATATTTTACTGGGTGAACATGAAATTTTCACCTATAACCCATTAACTAGCAGTTAAGTCTGTACCATCACCCCACCTAGGACTCACACAGATGAGAGCTGATCCTGGAGAATATGACTCATAGAGGATCGGTTTCTCTCTTTGGTTTATTACCTTCAGCATAGAATCCCACTACAGGGAAATTCCCTGAATAGCCTTCCTCAAATTAGGACAACAGGTTCCTCATCTCCCACACAGGCACTCAGAATATGATGTGGGTATTGGGTATTGGACAGACATTATTTAGCTCACCACATAAAATGCATGAGACACAAAGGACTCACAAGAACCCATGAACAAGTATGAAAAACATAAACTATTCAAATATACACATTTGATTTTTCTCTGAAGGTAAACATGCACTTTATAGGCTGCTAAAGAAACACTCCTCTTCACCTAAGGTTACACAGTCAAGCAGTTCACTGTCTTTGCTCCCCAAAGAACACACTACCTTCAGGAATTTTTCCATTCTCCATATGTATTATATGATTTTATGAATAAGAAGGGTCCTGGCCCCAAAGCATTTCCTACACCAACTAGTTGCTGATGTCTGAAATAATCCTGTTATACTGTAGGGTTCTTTCATGCAGTAATAGATACTTAGACATATTGAATCTTAAATTTAGAAGGGACCTTCTAGGTCATTTAATTCAAATTTCCATCCTTTGTAGGAATCTCTTTTATTAAAATCCTTATCCTCTAGGTTCTACTGTAACACCAGTAATAGAGTGCTCATTACCTTCCAAAGAAGTCCATTCCACTTTTGGATAGCTTCAATGATAAGAAAGTTCTGGTATTGACCCCAAATCTGTCTCTGCATTTTCATCTCTTGATCCTCTTATAATCTTGGGAATAAGTAGAACAAATTTCATTCTTCTATAAGAATAAGGTCCTTGAAATGGTTTAAGACAGTGACTATGTCCTCCATTAACCTTCATGCTGAAATCCCCAATATTATATAATTCCTTCAAATTATTATTACTTACACTGTTCCTAGATCTTCCTATATCCTCAAATAGATATTCACTTTGTCAATGATAACCGCCTTAAGGTTGTATCATCCTCTTCATGCAATTCTTTAAAAATTCTGTCCCCCACTCATGCAGTATGGATGAAGGTAAGGCATGAATTGATTGTGAATGGTTTGATTAGATTGGCTGTTGTTGCAAGATTTTAAGGACCCTGGACAGCACCGGAGTGTGCCTACTATTTGTTGACCAGAATAAAAGTGCTTCTTAGGACTAGGGACATGGTAAAGTGGAAAAGGAGAAAATCAATCTGTTAAGCATCTACTATGTACATGTCCAACTGTGCTAAATATGGAAACGCAAAGACAAAAACGAAATATTACCTTGTCTTCAAGGAGCTTACAGTTAGCAGTATACTGGTGCTAGAATCAGGTGAGAAGAGGAAGGAGAGAACACTGGAGATTAACTTAGCTGAGGTCAGTTTTGTCCAAGCCCAGCCCTGCCTGCTGTCACCATCCAAAGTTTCTTTACACTAATAAGGCTTTCCATCTCATGTGCCAGGTGAGGAATCTGGAGAAGCTTCTGGCCCATTTCCACTGTAGTCTGAGCAACAATGAGAGGACAATTATTGGCTGACTGTCTTTTGCTGAGATTGGTTTCCGGCTCTCATGCCCAGGGATGGTAACAGCCAAAGCCACTTTTTTAATGGCCTAGGGAATGGAAAAAGGAATTCTATTATTCTGTTTATTGTGAATTAAAATAAATCTGGTCAGAGAGAAGCCATCAGTGGCTCGGCTCTTCCCCAAAGCAATTACCTGCAATTTTACTGTTCCAGGAAAGAGAGTGACTGGTATTTGTGGACCAGAAACTATTGCATTCAACCTAAGGAGGCCCCGAGGAAACTAATTGCTACATTTTTCTCAATGCCCCATCCACCCCACTTGCTTTCAATTTGAATTCAATTTATATACACCCAATCACTCTCATCTGCTGGGAAAGCAGAGGTTGGGTGTGGGGTTAATTGGGAAGTTTTGAAAACCATCTTATCCATTGGAGATACAGGTATTTGACAATTAGTTCAAATGGTGTCACTTTGTCTGTTCTTGTGTCTGTTCTGCCTATGAACTTTTCTCAGTGAAGGCACACAGATGTGGTTATGCACATATGAATGCATGTATACACAATGAGAGAAAAAAATCTGAAATTGGCTCCATTTCCCAGATGTGGAAACTAAGGAAGCTAAAGAAACACTGAGTAGCCATGTATTAGATTGTGCTGATTTCTTGCCCCCTTTTCAGGAACAAAGTCAACTCAGATTATAGAATGTGGAGTTAAAGGTGACCTTATGGATCATCTATTATAACTTCCTCATTTTGAAGAAGAGGAAACTGGGGTCCAGTAAAAAAATTAAGTGACTTATGGAAGGTCACACAAGTAAATGACCAAGCAGGAAACTGAACCCAGATTCTTAGCCTCAGAATCTTTTACATTATGTTACATTGCTTCCTACTTCATAGAATTGTTCTTAAAAAAGAACTTTGAAATTCTCCAGTTCAAACTCTAATGTTTTACAGTTGAAGCAACTGAGACCCAGAGAGAAGTAATTTGTCAAAGGTCACAAAGGTTTTAAATAGTACTGGAACCATAACTAAGATGAGGCAACTGGAACTTTATCTCAGATGAGATTTTTCCAAGGTTGGGAAACTTGTCCCAGAGAGGGAAACTTAAAGATCTTTTATTGTTTTGTTCACCTCTAAGGAAGAAGCCAGAATGATGCCTGTTGGGAGTGTGGTACAGGGGTACCCACTAGAGAGGCAGTTTCACTGTTTTATAATCTTTTTTAAATGAAGAAAGAGAACAAGTGCCTTGACATGGTATCTGAGTCCTAAACCTCACTCCAGATCTGGTGTGATTCCCCTCAGAATTGATAGCAGCAGCCCTCTTTGTCTTGAATTATAAGAACAGAAACTATAACTAGAAAAGAGCTGGTATTCCCATGGAAAACCTGGTTTCAACAATATGACTGAGGGGCAGCTAGGTGGCTCAGTGGATAAAGACCCAGGCATGGGGAGGGGAGGTCCTGGGCTCAAATCTGGCCTCAGCCATTTCCTAGCTGTATGACTCTGGGCAAGTCACAACCCAAATTGCCTATTCCTTACTACTCGTCTATCTAAGAACCAACACACAGTACTGATTCTAGGATAAAATGTAAGTTGGTTTTTTAAAATATGACTGAAAGAGTGCTAGGTAGAGAGAAAGAAGACTGCATTATAACATATGTACAGATACTACATCTACATTCTGTTTCCTCTTCTAAAAAGTCACAGGAATGGACAAAGTGATATCGAAAGTCTCTTCCAGCTCCAGTAATTGAGTATTTGAATGATCTTTCCCCTGGAACCTTGGGTGTGTCACTGACTACCTCAATGATACGTCCTTGATTTCTCATATAATGAAGGAATTGGACTAGGTGACCTCTTATAGGTCTACTGTGATATTTTGAGGATATGGGGAAAATCAATAAATCTTTCCATCTATCCCACCCCATATATTTATAAAGATCAGCATTCTTGGGGGAAGTTAGTTGCTCAGTGGATTGAGGGGCAGGCCTAGAGTTAGGAAGTCCTGAGTTCAAATCTAACCTCAGACTTTTCCTAGCTGTGTGATCCTGGGCAAGTCACTTAACCCCCATTGCCTAACCCATACTGCTCTTCAGTCTTGGAACAAAAACACAATTTCAATTCTAAGACAGATGATAAGGATTTAAACAAAACAAAACAAATTAGTATTCCATTCCCATTGCCTCCCTAGATAATGAGGATGCTAGAATGCCAAAAATAAAGGAACAAATGATTTTAGGGGTTATTTTTCAAGAGTAAATAGTTTAAATTGGAAGCTAACAAATGGAATGCTTCTTCCAGCTAGGGGGTAGAAGAGCAGCCTAAACAGCAGTGGTCTTTTGGTGTTCCAGGATTTCTGTCTCCCACCATTCAGTAACGTCCATTCTCCACCTCCCCAACTCCTCTTTGAGTACACCTTTTATTTTACTTGTCATAAGGCATATTAAGCATTTCTTACATACCCAGTAGTATGCAAAGAGCTAGGGATACACATAAAGTAAGCAAAAGAGGTCCTATCCTCAAGATGCTTATAGAAACTTATATAGGGGGAAACTGGAAAGAGAAGGTTGAAGGAAATGCAAGATGGTGGTGTTATTTGAAGCTAATAAAGAGGGGTGGAGTCCTTAATCCAAGAAAGAAAAGGAGGCCAAAGTTAAGTTAGAAGAGTCCAGTGTGGTTCCAGGGCTAGAGTCCCAGGTTCTGTTCAGAAGGAGGTAGAGATGATGATTTGAGTGTAGGCAAAAACAGACCGAGTTCTATGAACCTGTACCTGGTATGATGAGGCCAAACTGGCCTATGGGTAGAAGTTTTGAAATATAGGCTCCTTGAGAAGTTTCTGGCTAGTTAAAAGATAATCTCAAGTTATTCTATGTAAAAAGAACTCTTCCACCAAAACTGAGCTGATCACTTGGGAGGAAGTCGAGAATGACTTGGTTGCCAAGGGAACCTTCTCCTGATTAAGAAAAAAAAAGACATCTACTGGGTTTTGTAAAGACAGAAACCAAAGACATGTAGTGTGAGTTTTGTTTTGTCTTTTGGGGATATTCTAAGCTTGAAGAAGAAACCAGAATGGGCTTAGCAAGGCATCTTTCTTTCTTGATGGAGACAGGCTAGTTTAGAGATAGATGAGCATGGAATGAATAGCAGGATGATGAGGGCAAACCATGGATGAGGTTCAGTTAAAATGACTTAAGGATGGAAGCTACTGGCAGACTACTGAAGAACTGGCTTTTTTAGCTCTTGAAGCAACACAGGTCAGAGAAATTAAAAAGTTTTCTTGAAAGTTAAAAAGAGAAATTCTCATATTAACTAATGACAGATAGTAGTTGAAATCTAGCCTGAGGTACTTAATACACTTCTAAATGCTTAAACATATTTTTTAAACTATGTTTCATTTTGTGCAAATGCTACTCTATATTTGATATACAATTAATAATTACTGAATAGTTAGAATTTGTCATTTTAATAGCAACAACAACAAAATTAGTAGGGAGTTCAAAACCCTAAGGAAATGGAAGCATGAGTTAAATTCTTGATTTTGACTCATTTTTCTATGTAATTATAAAATATCATTGAATTCCTACATGTGCTTTAAAGTCCATTTTCCAATAATTCCTCTAGGAAGCCTTCCACGATCACATCACTTGTTAGTAACAATCTTCTTTCTCCCTTGGATTTTACATAGTACTTTGCTTCTTCTCCTTTCTCTTATGAACTTATTCAGAGACAATATGGCCAAGTGAATAAGGATCAGGCTGGGAGCCAGAAAGACCTGCTCTGGCAGATCCTAACTTTCAAAATGCTTTAGTCATTTCTCTCTTTGGGGGTGTGGGGGTGGTGGTGGATGTGGAGGAAGTGGATTTCTAGAGTGACAGGCATTGTGCTAAAGACTTTTTATGAATATTATCTCATGTTATCCTTACAACAATCCTGGGAAGTTGGTGCTAGTATTTCCCAATTTTTATGGTTGAGGAAAATAAAATTAAATGTCTAATATAGGGTCAAACAATTAGGAAGGTATCTGAGTAGAGATTTGAACCCAGGTCTTCCTGATTCTAGGTCCAGAACTTTATCTCCTTAGCACCTTGTCTCTCTGCAACCATGACACTATAGACAACTGCTAATCTGTATGGGTGGGTGGTATTTTCATACTGAGAGTTCCCTACTCTGCTGAAACCACAGTTCTGGAGCAAAATTAAAATGTGCATATCATGTTATGCTGAATATTATAATTATCTCTACACCACATGTCTCTACTGTGAGAACAGGAAATGGATGTTGTTTAAGCTTAGTATCTTCCCCAACACTGAGGACAATCTTTTACACCCAATATTCAATGTGTTAAATGTTTCTTTGTAGTAAGTTGATCCACCCCAGGTAAGTCCTAGTCTGTTAGAGGTCATCATCTTGGTTCTGGGTTTAGAGAGAAAAGACCTGGGTTCCAGTTCTCCACTTTTCCATTTCCCACTTTTGTGACCATAAAAAAAAAAATCTATTTTCCTTCTGTGGGCCTCATTTTCTTCTCTGAAAACTAATGAGGCTTAACTGCATGGTATCCTAGGATTCTTTCCAGCTTCAATTTTTTAATCTAGTTTATTAGTTCTTTAACTAATTGAATGGGAAGTTGAATTAGAAAAAGGATACATATTTATTTCAATATAACTAGATTCCTTTTTAATTCTATGTATGTATTTTAATTAAATTTAATTAATTAAATTATTTTATTTCAATTTAATTACTTAAAACTATTTAAATTTTAAAACATTATTTGGAGAAAGGGTACATGGGCTTCACTAGATTAGCCAAGAGAGTACCTCACACAAAGTACGGTAAAAACTCCTGATCTCATTCATTCCAAATCTGAATAATTCCTTTCTATCTCTGACAAGTGTCCATTCATTGACCTCTTGAAGACCTCCATTGTTGGAGAACTTGAGCCAGCTCATTCAGTTGATGCAAATTCTTCTTTATACTGAGCTAAAATCTACCTCAAGAGACCCAAGAGATACAGCCCCCTCTCTTTATGTTGGCATGCCATCATTATCTCGGTTTTCCAAAGTCTATAAACATTTTGATTGTATGACCAAAGACAGGCACCTACTCGGATCCTGAGAAGAAAATCATTAGCCCCAAAGAGGCTGCTCTTATAGAATTATATTGAGTGACAGCAAATCCTGCACAGTCTTTCACTTACTTTAAAGTCACCTTCACCTGTATCACCTGTCATCATTCAGAGGTGACAGTGCTGAGTTGAATCTGAACATGAACCTCTCCTAAAACACTTTGGACATGCTGTATAGCCAAGGGCAAAATACAATTGACTCCTGGGGAAATAAGCAACTCTGCTCGGGGTGTTCTACCATAGAGGTACAACTGAAAGCAAGCATGGGAATTGTCATGCCTCACTTTGCAACTTACACTCACAGGCTGTGTTTATAAAATGAAAGGATTGGACTCAATGATGATAAGATCATACATTTATAACTAAAAGGGACCTTAGAATCCAGATGCATAATGGGGAAACAGTGGCCCAAAATAATAAGGCTATTTGCCCAAGGCCATGCAGTTAGTAAACTGAGATTTGAATCCAGGTCCTCTCCATTCCAGAGTTTGAAATTATTCCCTCCTTTCCTTCCTTCCTTCCTTCCTTCCTTCCTTCCTTCCTTCCTTCCTTCCTTCCTTCCTTCCTTCCTTCTTTCCTTCCTTCCTTCCTCTCTCT
>NC_058133.1:481605467-481637773 GCF_016433145.1 Gracilinanus agilis | reverse complement strand
ATAATAATAATAATAATAATAATAATAATAATAATAATAATAATAATTTGTTTAGTAATTTTCAGTTGTGTCTAACTGTTTGTGACCTCATTTGGGTTTTCTTGACAAAGATATTGGAGCAGTTTGCCATTTATTTCTCAAGTTCATTTTACAGATGAGGAAATGGAAGCAAACAAGGTTAAATGACTTGCCCAGGTTTATACAGTAAATGTCTAAGATGAGAATTAAACTCAAGAATAGGAGTCTTCCAGACTCCAGGGTCACTACTCTGTCCAACAAACCATCTAGCTACAATAATAATAAAAATAATAATAATAATAGCTAACATTTATATAACATTTATTATGTGCCAGGTATTTCACTAAACACTTTTTAATTATTACATTATTATTTTATATTATATTCCCATATAATTATAATCTTCACAACAACCTTGTGAAGCAGGTACTATTATTAACCTCATTTTACAGATGAGGAAACTGAGTTAAACAGAGGTCAAATGACTTGCCCAAAGTCACAGAGTTAATGAATGTCAGATCACATTTGAACTCAGGCCTTCCTGACACCAAGCCCAGCATTTTGTGCACTATGGTGCCACCTTGCTACCCATCAATCCAGTATTCCTTTCTACTATAATCTAACATATTGTAGAGGGTTATTTGCTCCTTCACTGAATGACCCCAAACTACTGTGGTCCATACGTTGCTGCATATGCTTTTCATTTCTTTCTTTATTTATTTTCACTGAATGTGATGACTTTATTGATGGTACACAAGATGGGACTCTATGTTCCTCCCCCTCACTACAGGGTTGCTTTGGGGCAGGGATGTGAATGGGGCATGAGATCCCCAGCATAGGGACATCTGTTATAGATGTGGGCTCCCCAGTAGTGGAACTACTCTTTTTTGGCTGGGGATGAAGATCCATGGTTTTCTACTTTACTCCTTGGAGGCCATGGACATCATGAGTTCTACTACACAGTGGCTGTAACCATATTCATTGTCATATTGCTCAAATGTGGCCTCAGACACTTCCCAGCTGTGTGATCCTGGGCAAGTCACTTAACCCCCATTGCCTAGCCCTTATCACTCTTCTGCCTTGTAACCATCATCATACAGCATTGATTCTAATATGGAAGGTAAGGGTTAAAAAAAAAGAATAAATAGATTCTGAATGGGAAACTGTGGCATTCCTTTGAATGAAGACAGTTAATGATATTTCATACACAGAATTCTGGACAGTTTTTCTTTTTCTTTTCTGATTCTTAGTTCTATTCTGAATGGAATGGCTTCTGAATAGCTGAATTATAAATAAATGGGATGTTCAGGGTTTTGTAAACCCAGAGAAATATATCATCATTACTTAGTTAACTCTCCAGAAACCCTTGGTTTGGAGATGCTAGTTCAACTGTAGGAGCTGTTCACTGGTTGATGAGTTATGGAACTGTGGGCAGCGAAGGGTTAGAAGATATGGGAAGCTTTGCTACTGGGATTAACATGGATGTATATAATGTGGCATCTGTGTTTAATGAGTACGTGGACCCCACTGACTTCTTGCATATGTGGTTTTGGTTGTGGATGTGATTTTCCCATATGAGATCCTAATTCCTGCCTTGAGCAGGATGCCTAGTAAGGAACAAATGATTGTTGACTATTGTTGAACAACTAGTTATGAATTTCAATGGAGCAATAATATCTTAGATTTGTCTCTGAAAAAGACCTCAGAATGCATCTTAGTAGCTTTTGGATTCATTATACTAAGGAATCTGAGGTCCAGAGAACTGAACTGGTCTGCCTGAGATCACACTGATAATTCATGGCCAAATTTGAACCTGGCTCCTTTGACTTTAAGGATAAACTCTTTCCATTGTGTCATATTGTGATCACATGAGCTATCAGACAGGCCGTTATTCAGTTGTTTTAGACATGTCTGACTCTTTGTGACCCCAGTTGGGATTTTCTTAGCAAAGATACTGGAGTGACACTTTTTTTTCTAGCTCCAGAACTGAGGCAAACATAGCTAAGTGACTTGCCCAGGATCACAACTATTAAGTGTCTGAGACCAGATTTGAACTCAGGAAAAGGAGACTCCAAGCTTGACATACTCTATCCATTATACTCTTAGAGACCCTAATTAGACAGATGTATGTTGTGAAAAAAATCTCTCATACAAGTGTGAAGGATTGCTTGAGCTTGAATTTTTCTTGAGAGGAGGTAAGTGTAGGCTGGGTGGGTATTTGCTAGAACTGGCAAGTACCTATAGGAGGGAGGGGGAAAAGAGCAACTGGACTCAATGATCTCATTTCTAAACTGAACAAAGAAACTTAGACCTGGATTTAAGACCTAAAAATAGGTGGTGGAAAGACTCAAGTGATAGAGATGTGCCAGCTTGGTACATCTCAAGTTTGGTACATCTCAAGTTGTTTATAATTGTTCAAATGTTTTTACAAAGCACTGAGTTTTGGAAGCCACCTTATTCAGCTCCTGAGAATGCTGTGTTTGGGTGAAAGGACCAGCCTGGCCTTAGGTAGGTTAAATCTTCAAGAGAACAACAAATTACATCCAAGGAGGGTTTGGTCAATTCCTCTAAGAATCAAGATGGTTTCAAAGGTGATCCTGACATCTTGAACACAATTACAGCAAAGCCGTAGTTTGGAAGAGTGTTTCATAGACACTGTAACTACTTCACAACAGCCTTATGGCATAATATTTAATAATAATAATTTTTAAAGGTTTATATAGTGATTTAAAGTTTGAAAGTGTTTTATATATAATATTTCATTTGGCCACAACAACTCTAACAGAAGAAGAAACTGAGGCTGAAATAGCTAAGTCACTAGCCCAGGATCCTAATAGCTAGAAGTGTCAGACACAAAATTTGAACTTGAGGTAGAAAGATGGCTATTTTTATGCTTATAAATGCTTATATGCTTGTAAAACAAATGTTGTACAGAAAGAAGAAATTAGAATGGATCACATTTGGGAAAAAATGAAATACTTTCCATGATTCCAAACCCAAATACCACCTAGGCATGCCACCTATATATTAGGAGTAATATAATGCCAGTGTAAGGGGGTGGTATGGTGGTTGTAGGGTCAATGATTTTGGCATGACTGCAGGAATATAGAACAAAATTTATCAGCACCTTTTTACCCCTCCAGTCTGGAGAAGGAAAGCCCCATTGTTTCCCTGATATTGATGGCCAGGGGACTAAGAAGACTTAGAAGGTTGTTGTTTTTGCATCATTTCCAACTTTTTGTTACTCCATTTGAGGTTTTTTTAAATACTCTGGAGTGTTTTGCCATTTCCTTCTCTGGTTCATTTTATAGATGAGGAAAATGAGGGAACTGGAGATTTGCTTAGAGTCATGCAGCTAATAAGTATCTGAAGTCAGATTTTAATTCAGATCTTCATGAATTCATGATTGCAGCATTCTGTCCACTATCTTGGACCTCAACTTAAATATCAATTAGGCTGAGTGAGTTCATGATAAAGGGAGATAAATTATTTTAAGAGAAGCTTTATTTTTTCTGAGGGATTCTTTCGTGCTGGCTAGGTGTGCCTGTGGATCTGACTCCCAAAACTACCATCATTTATTAAATATCTTCTTTGTGTCAGGTCTTATAGTAGGATATGGAGATATAAAGATGAAAATGAAATTGGCCCTACTCCAAGGTGCTATCATTACTGGGAGAGAATGGCTTGTATATAGATCAGTGAAATTAAATATATATATATATATATATGTTTTGAGTTAGGGGCTGGGGAACTTACACCTAGTAGGATAAGTGGATTAAGAAAGACCTTCTGAACTGAACCCTGAAGAGATTTAGGGATTCCAGGACATGAAGATGAAGAGTAAGGTTATTCTAGGCATGGAGGAAGTTTGGAGATGGGAGATGGAATGCTGTGTATATAGAGAGATACAGTGTAGACCAGTATAATGGGAACTTAATACATTATTTGGGGAGATAAATGTGAAATTAATTGGGGAGAGAAATGTGAAATTAATTTAGAAAGACAGGTTGGAGCCAAATGACAAAGGACTTTAAAAGTCAGAGGAAATTGTATTTAATCCTAAAGGCAATAGGGAGCTACCAAAGTTTCTTAAGGTGTGAGGTATCTTCAGACCCATGCTATGGGAATATCAGTTTTGCGGTTTTGTAGAAGACAGATAAGAGAGCCTCTGATGAAGGTGAGTAGAAAAATTAAGAGGCTATTGCACTTGTTCAGATGAGAATTGTTGAAGGACTGAAGCTGGTAGTTAAGAAATGAATGGGGGGAAAGAGGGGAGGGCAATAGATTGAATCAAACAAATTTGGTTAATGTTTGGATATGGAGGATGAAGATGAGTGAAAGACTTGAGGAAAACTTGAAGGTTGCAAACTTAGGTAACTGGAAGGATGGTTATATATTCTATAGAAATAAGGAAGTTAAGAAGAGGGGTGAATTTTGAGGGAAAGAGAATGAACACTATTCAGGGCTTGTTGATTTAGAGAGGCATAAGGGATATCTAGGTGGAAATATCTATTGGTAATATGAAATTGGAACTCTAGAAAGTGATGAATGCTGGTTAAGTAGATGTGAGAATCATTTACATAGAGATGATATTTAAGCTCATGAAGGGTGATGAGATTACCAGGAATGGAAAGGAGAGGAGAAAGGAGGGGAGGGGTGTGTCAAGTAAGGGAAAGAAAAGGAATGGAAAAGAAATTTAGATTTATGGTTCTTCTATGTTTCTCGTCAAAATGCTCCTGCAAGAAAATATTGATAATCAGGGAACTTGAAAGAGTCCGGAAATATAGCTGGAAGGAAATGAATGATAATCCAGAAAAAAAGAGACTAAAGAATGACCCAACTGGTAGTAGGATCAAAGAATTATATATTTAGAACTTCATGGATGTCAGAGACCATCTAGTCCAAACCTTGTATTTTGCCAATGAGAAGTACCAGAAAAGAATAGTGTCATGACTGCCCAGGGATGAGAGAACATCCAGGAAGAAGGGAAAGGGGGTAGTCAACAGTGTCAAGTGCCATAGAGAAATAAAAAAGAGCAAGGACTCAAAAGAGCCTCAAAAAACAGAGGATTTATTACAAAGGAGTCAAAATAGTCCCCATGTGGGGAAGATACTACCCAGAATCTATATTTTATCATAGAAATAGAGGACAACATCATCTCAGTGGAAACGTAGACTAGCCAAAACTCATTTGAAAGCAACAGATTGGTGTTATCAGCTCAGCAAAAGAAGAAATATAGCAGATGACATCAACAGCTCTGGGGGTGGGGGGTAGGAAACAGCCAAGGGGTAGATTGACATAAAGAACTTGATGGATGGGTGAGCAGAGCTACAAGTATTCAGCCTCCCATGTCTGCTTCAGAATCTGTAGGAAAATAGACTCTTTGTTTTAGAGAATTTTTGTTTTTCTCATTAATCAATTTGAATAACAAGAATAACCTTATTATTCAGTTTAATTAAATATCTTCATAGAATAGTGGATTTAGAGTTGGAAGGACTCTCAAAAGCCATTGAATCCAACTCCTCATTTTATAGATGAAGAAAGTGAGGCCCACAGAGGTTAAGTGACTTATCCAAGATGACCTATTCAATAAATAACAAAATCAAGATTTGAACATAGATTCTCTGACTCCAAATCCAGTACTCTTCCCACAGTTATAATATATCACTTTAATAAATTTTATTCTCTGGCTTGGTTGGCCAGCTAGGTGGCACAGTGGAGAGAGTGCTGACCCTGGAGTCAGGAAGATTCATCTTCATGAGTTCAAATCTAGCCCCAAACACTTCCTAGCTGTATGGCCCTGACCAACTCACTTAACCCTGTTTGCCTCAGTTTCCTCATCTGTAAAATGGGCTGGAAAAGGAAATGGGAAACCTTTTCTAGTATTTTTAGCAAGAAAACCCCAAATGTGGTCATGAAGAGTTGGACATGACTGAAAACGACTCAATCAATCACAACAACAATAACTGACGAGTTGATAAAAACATAGGCATCACTCAGATTGGTTACAACACTATAAACAGAAAAAGCAATAGAGAGTAACCAATCATCGTCTAATTCCTGGACTTGGAGTCAGGAAGACTTGAGCCCAAGCAGGATTTTGGATAGAAGTTGATCCAAAGAGTCGCTATCAGAGATGACTCTAAGACAGACCAAAATTGGAATTGTATAATTCCAAGGCCTTGGAAAAATCAGTTGCAAGTGACCGAAAGGCCAATGCAGAGATGAAGGTATCTATAAAAAGGAGAAGTGAGTTCTGTACTAGTGAATGATATGCCCACATAAATGAGATCAGCACATTAGCTGAAGAATCAACAATTTTTTTTTTTATCCAAGTAAACCAAGCAAGTGAAGGAACTGGTCCAGAGAGTTCAAGGAACTTGCCTTAGGGCACACAGAACTAGAACTGGGAACCTCAGATACCCAAGCCCCAACCCCCCATTAAATCTTCCAATGCCTCAGAGCTAGGATACTAAATGGTTTTATTTTCATGAACTAGTTACTATTTATTCCTAATTGTCATGCAACATAATAACTGTAGGAAGAAAAACAAACTGATTAAACTAATTAACACTAAGGTGTGAAGGACTGATAGCCCTGTAACTCCCTCTGAATTATTTGTTATTGAGAAATACATTCTATAATTATTTCAAGTACCTCTGAGATGATTATCTTTGTTTGGGCACCTTTTCTTGATATAGTACCATTCAGACCTCTTCCATCTTTATGAAATGAGAACCCTAGAGGACAGGGAATAAGGCAGCAACACTTGATTCTATTCTATCTTTAGTAAACTGGTCCAAAAAACTAGTTTGTGCCCTTTTCTGACTCCCAGTATCCAAAGGGAGGGACCTGTTGCCCTTTCCACTGTATTTGATCCTTCCTGGTGGGGATAACCTCCCTCCAAAGTATCTTCCATAGTGCATTGAGTTTTTTCTTGCTTTGTCTCACCCATGGATTGCTGCCTTTTGCTTTTGACTTACATGTTTTGGAAATAGATTTGCTTCTTTTCTCTGGCCCAAGGCATCAGGTGTTTGTTCTGAGCATCTAACTCCCCTGATCTCAATTAGATACTGGCACCTGTATCTAGCTCTTGGCTGCCCTCTAGTGGCTACTTGTAGCACTGCCCACACCTGGATCACAAATTATTCTCTTGGATGCTTGGGCTCTCTTGGACTTTGACTCAGGACTGTCTGGACAGTGTTGGGACAGTAACATCCCACTTTCCTAAAAGAATAACTTTTCTGGGCTCGTGAGAGAAAACCTCACTAATAACTGTGCCTGAATTAATGCATTTGGCTGTTTTTAATGGGTGGAGGAGGGGAAAGGGGAAATGGTAATACATGGGAGACTTTGAAAATGTACCTGCCTGGGGCAGTTAGGTGGCTCAGTGGATAGAGAGACTACAAGGCTTGGGTTTAAATCTGACCTAATTTCCTTCCTTGCTGTGTGACCCTGGCCAACTTGCTTAACTGCAGATGTCTAGCCTTTACCACTCTTCTGCTTTGAAATCAATATAGGATGCTGGGTTTTGAGGATCTTAAGGAGAAAATGTGCCTATCTGTCAAAGAAAGCAAGCTCCTAAAGATATTAAAATATTCATTTTGGAAGTAATGAAATAGATATCAAGTGGGTACATCAGAAAATGGCTAAACAAATGGTATATGTCTGTGGTATAAAAATGGAATGGAGTATTATTGTGTCACAAGAAATGATGAGTATGTGGAATTCAAGGGGGGAAAACATGAAAAGAGGCAATTTAGGGTGAAATAATCAGAATCAGGAAAAAAAACAATATGCCCAAATGAGTACAACGCTACAAACAGAAAGAACAATAGAGAGTGACCAATCATTGTCTAATTCCTAGGCTTGGGATCAGGAAGACTTGAGTTCAAATTCTACCTCTGGGAAATTCTACCCTGGGAAAGTCATTTAATACTCTGCCTCAGTTTCCTCAACTATAAATGGGATTATAATAGTACTTACCTCACAGGGTTGCTGTAAAGATCAAATGAGTTAATATTAGCTTGGCTCATAGTAAGTGCTTAAGAAATACTTATTCCCTTTCCTTCCCTATAATGACCAATCTTGATCCCAGAAAAGAATTGAGAAAATGAATCTCCATCTTATGTTGGAGACCATGGGTGTGGACAGATGAGGAAAACCAGCTAAGAGGCCTTATACACTTCCTAGCTGTGTGACCCTGGGCAAGTCACTTGACCCCCATTGCCCACACTTACCACTCTTCCACCTATGAGCCAATACACAGAAGTTAAGGGTTTAAAAAAAATAAGAAAACCAGCTAAGAACAGTGTTATGAAAACCTACTGAAGAGATAGTGCCTAGGGACTGACAGTGTCAAAGGCTGCAGAGAAGTAAAAAAAGGATGAAGACTGAGAAAATGCCATTGGGTTTGGTAACTGAGACACCTCTGGAGAATTCCTAGAGAGAGCATTTTCATTTGAATGATGGATGAGGCCAGAAGTCAGAATAGTGAGAGGAAAAGAAGTAGAGGCACTGAATGGGGAATGGGGATGATATTTTCAAAGCACTTGGCTAAGAAAGGGGGAGGAGAGATACAGGCTGATTGTTAACAAAAATAATAGGATATAGTGAGATTTTTTAAGGATGGGAAGACATGGGCATGTTTGCAGAAGCAGAGCAGGAACCAGTAGTGAGGAAGAAAGTGAAGATGAGAGAGAGAGACAAAGAGAGAGAGACAAAGAGAGAGAGAAAGAGAGAGAGAGAAAGAGAGAGAGACAAAGAAACAGAGAGAGAGAGACAGAGAGAGAGAGAGAGAGAGAGAGAGAGAGAGAGAGAGAGAGAGAGAGAGAGAAAGAGAGAGAGAGAGAGAGAGACAAAGAAAGAAAGAGGGAAAAAAGAGATAATAGTAGGGGCAATCTTCTGTAGAAGATTGGAGGGAATGAGATCAAAGATAAATGAAAAGAGCATTGGCCTTGTAAATCAGAAAGGCCACCTCTTCATCAGAGACTAGAGTGAAGGAGGAGACAGCAAGTGATGATAGAGTAATGTTAGTAAGGGGAAAAGGAAGAAGACAGAGCTCTTGGTAGATGGCCTCAATTTGATGAGGGAAGCATGAGGTGAAGAAGGTGAGGGAATAGATAGTGTGAATGATTTTATTGTTTTTTTTTAATTTTTTGTTATTTTTATTAATATTTTTAGTAATAAAAAATATCTTTATTGGAATATGGGAAAAGCAGATATCCCATTTAAGGGAAATCTACTGGTTTTGACCTTGCCTCTTCAGGGAACCTGAATGGGGATAGGGGTTGAACTGTGATTTCACTGGTATAGGGAAATATCCTTCTACTAATACTGTTGGTACCTCCTCTTCAACCTAAAATTTTGAGAGCTTTTTTTAAGTGCAGAGAGGTTATAGGACTTGCCCACAGTCACATGGCCACTCTGTGTGAGAAGCAGAATTTGGACTAGGTGTTCCTTGCTTTGAGGACAACTTTTTATCCACAATGCTTTATGGAAAGAGCTGTAAATAAGTCAATTGTTTGGAAAATGGGCGTGGCCTGTAGAAAAATGGTGAAATAGGCAAAGTTTACCTTCCCCATTCTCCTACCTCCATGTTCAGGCTCCCACTGCTTCTCCTTAGCCACCCAGATGATCTATTGGGCAAATTCTCAGTGCCCCCAAAGTCTACCATCCCTAAAAAGGATTCCTTCCTTTTCCTTATTGGAAAGAACACTAGGTGTGGAGTCAGAGGATCAGGATTTGAAACTCACCTCCTCTTTTTCCTGAACAACTAATACTTATGGAAGTTTTCAAGGTTTGCAAAGCCCTTTACCTATATAATATTACTTGGGACTCACAAGAATCCTAAGAGGTAGTTACTATAGGTAGTATTTTATAGATGAGAAAACTCAGACTCACAAAGGTTAAACAACTTTCCCCCATAATGACACCATTAGTTGACATCTGAAGGAGCATATGAACCATCTTCCAGATCCCAGTTTTCACACTTTTTATGCCAGCATCATACCTCTGTGATATTGGACAAATCACTTTTCCTCTCTGAACCTCAGTGTACTTATTTGTATCCAATAGATCTTAAGACCTTGTTACTCTTTCCTTATTAAGAGAGCAAGAGAGATAGACAGACAGAGAAAGATAGAGACCCAAAGAAAGAGACTGAGAGAAAGAAACAGAAAGAGCAGCAGAGAGATGAAGAGAGAAAGACGGAGGAAGGAGAGAGGGAGAGAGAGAAAATAAGGGAAGGGAAGGGGAAGAGGAAGAGAAAGAGAGAGGAGAGAGAAGGAAAAGGAGATAAATAATAGAGTGAAGGAAAAAAGAGGAGAGAGGAGGAGATCACTGTGTTAATGATCTAGCCAAGTTTTTAATTAAATGAATGTTATATATCAGAACTGAGAAATTCTGCAGTATAATGGAGAGTGAGCTGAGCTGGGCTCAAGATCTAAAGGACCTTGGCTTAAGTCCTACTTATGGCATACACTGACGTGTGCAGGATCCTTAATTTTGTTACTTATACTCTAGTGTACCCAGGCAACTCTCTTTCTCACACTGCAGAGCAGTGACTGATTTACATGGCTGAAGGGAAAGGAAGTCAGACTCCTCCTACCTCAAAAAAAAAAAATTAATTCCCAGGTAGTTTGCTATTTGAGCTATGGAACTGCAACTTTTTAGTAGTCCCTGGGGCGTTCCCACTTTGGAATGAGAGTCCACGTACTCTGAATACTTTCTCGTGGGCAGCAGTTATCCCCACTGGTCACTAGAGGGCATTCAAGCCTGAATACACCTAAACTATTCCATAGACACAGAACACTCCAACTTCAGCTTGGCCTCACTTAAGTCTTTGCTGTTTAAACCAGTCTAGGAATTACAAGGTGATATTCCTCTCATTAGAATACAAAATCTTCAATCAATATATAAATATGCATTAAGTGCCCACTATGTGCGAATTGACAAAGAACCCTTCCCTTTTCTTTTCTTATGCTTTTCTAATTCATTTTTTCCTTTTAGCATTCATAGATTCAAATATTTAGCAGGCTGAGGTCACCCTGTGTATTATACTTAAGATAAAGTGTACAGAAAAATAGACCAAATACTTTCTAAATGGAAACAGTCACCAGCTGCCTCCCTTTCCTCCTCCTTCTTCTGTCAGTTCCACAACTCATGAAAAGAAAGGGAGGAAGAGTGTTCATGGACTAAAAAGGTGAAAACAATTTCCCTGTCCTCACAATTATGCTCTGGAAGTTCATATCCCAAAGGCAAATGAATGGAATGGGGAAACAAGCAAGAAAAGAGAAGGGGAAAGAGGGGAAAAAAGGAGAAAAGAGAGAAGGGGAGATAAAATGAGAAAAGAGAAGAGGTAGAAAGACCAGGAAAGAGGAAGAGGAGGAAAGGAAGAAAAGATGAGGGAGAAAAGAGAAAGAGAGAAAAAAAGAGAGACAGAGACAGAGAGACACCAAGAGAAGAGATTAGAGGCATCCTCTTAATCTTGTTGAACAATCTCATGTTCCCATTGCAAAACAGAGTCCTGAAGAACCCAGATCTTAATGGTGATGATGATGATAGTGGTAATCATTTCCCCCTTTCAAAGATAATCAGAAATTGTTTTATTGGTCTCTGTCTTTCTCTGTTCCTGGACCCTTAAGTTCTACACAGAGATATACATCTAAGTAGGAGCAACAAGCTACATATATAATTCAGGGGATAGATTTGATGATTTCTATAGTAGTGGAAAACACACTGGAAGGGGATGGCCAGGTAACACAGTGGATATAGTTCCAGGTTTGGAGACAGGAGGACCTGGGTTCATATACAGTTTCAGATACTTCTTAACAAGTCACTTAGCCCTGATTGCCTAGCCCTTGCCACTCCTCTGTCTTCAAACTGATACCAAGAGAGAAAATAAAGGCTTAAAAAAAAAAAAAAGAAACAAAAAAAGGATGCTGGATTTGAATCTGAAAACTTGGGTTCAAATCCCAGTTCAGCCATTTACTTTGACTGTAGCCCCTGGCCAAGTCCCTTAATTTCTCTTTACCTTAGTTTCTCATCTGTAAAATGAGAATTTTAGGCTAGATGGTTATTGAAGTCTCTTCTAGTTCTAAATTTAATCTAACCAAATTTCATTTCTAAACTAAAATCACTCTTATTTCTTATATAACTGGATCAGTATTTACCTTGAGGTCTAAATGATTTATAAAGTAAGATATGATGCCCCTCACAGGTTGGCTTACTTTTTCTTTTTCTTTTCTTTTTATTATTATTTAAAAAAAAAATTTACATGATTCATGTTTTTACTTTCCCCTTCAGTCCCCCCTTTAATCCCCCCATATCCAACGCACATTTCCACTGGCTTTAACATGTGTGATCAGTCAAGACTTATTTACATATTATTGATAGTTGCATTGGTGTGGTCATTTAGTGTATATATCCCCAATCATGTCTGCATCAACCCATGTGTTCAAGCGGTTGCTTTACATCTGTGTTTCCTCTCCTGTAGTTCTTCCTCTGAATGTGGGTAGCGTTCCTTTCCATAAATCCCTCAGAATTGTCCTGGGTCATTGCATTGCTGCTAGGCTTACTTTTTCAAAGAGGATGCCTGGTCAAAGTAATGCTTTAACCACAAATCATTGTTCTTCAATGGTAGAATTTCTGACACTGAGAGGAAGTTAAGAAAGAAAATTTCAGGTTGGAGAGACCAAGCTAGTGCCCCTTTTATCTTAATATAGTGATTTCTGCCTATTCAAGACAATTTTTTTTAGGAGATCTGTGTAAATGATAGCCTTGAGTGCTAAGAGTAGTGTACTTTCCTCCCATCCTTGCTCTGCCTCCTGGTTTTCCATAAGTCCATGGAGGAATCTGAGTTGCTCTCCATAGCCTAGTAGATCAAAAGATAGACAGGAAGAGAATTCCATAATTCTACACTTGAGAAACTGAACAAATGGAGGGTGACTTGCCCAAAATTATATAGATAGTAAAGAGCAGAGATAGAATTTGAACCCTAGTCCCCTATCTTCAAATCCTGCCCACTTTCCATTGTACTCTGCTGCCTCCAAATTGAGTAGAGGGGGAAAGGGTTGGAAAAAGGGAAAAGAGAAGAATAAAGAATGAGGAGAATTCCAGAGCATGTTTTATAAGTGAAAGGCCCTATGACTGCTCATTAATAATCCCAACAATAAAACCAGCTGCCAGGAAAAGATGAAGAAAGCCATTTTCCTAGCACACAGCTATTATTTTGATGTACTATCTCCAAAGGGGCCCATCCCATGCTAGTTAGCATGATCTGTTGCTTCTTTTGTGGAACTATGAAATGTCAAAACTTGCTGGGCCCTTAAAGATGATCCTGTCAATCTCCCTGGCTTTTTATAAGAAGAAACTAAAGCCAGCAAGGGGGACTGACTTGCCCAAACTCACAAAATGAGTTAAGGGCAGAGCAGGGAGTAGGATTCAAGATTCTAGTTTCTTGATTTTTACTCCATAGCTTTTCTCATTCTTCCATGCTGTCTTTGTGAATTTTACCAGTCTGGCAATCAACAAACATTTTCTAAGCACCTACCACTGTGCTATGTTCTGGACCAAGAAATTGTGGCATAATCATCTTAAAGGTGGTAGGAAGGACTTTTCGGGGTGACAGATTTTTATTAGGGCGCAAGTCTCCAAAGTAATAGGGAAAATATCATAGATCTAGAGATGAATGGGATGTCAGATGTCATTGAGTCTAATTTTATACTCATTTTACAGAATAAGTGAAATCCAGCGAAGTTTGTACAGCATCCATTCAGGGTCTACCCCCTCTACCCTAGCATTTGTGGATTCAGTTCCTAGAGGAGTGACTGCCCCAGGTTCAAGGTACCCTTTGGTCATCATTCCTAAACTACATAGTTTATGAGCCTCTTCCAGTGTATTTACATTTAATTGTCAGCCAGAGGACACAATTAGCTCAAAGCAACGATATTTACTAAAGTGGTATTATAAAGTCACTAAAGTGATATTATAAAGCAATAGCTACAAATCCCCCAGTAAGATTAAGTCTCCTCTCCCCACTAATATACACAATGTTGATGGGAAGAATAAACATACACATAAAGTATACCAGTAGTAGGATGCATAAATAAGGAATAAGACATGTCAAGGTGATTAACATAGCTCTGAAAAGCCCCAATACCCTTCCTCTTTTAATGATATTATCATAGTACTCTCCCTAGGTGCAATGCTTCTGCTGAGTAGGTCATTCAGTTGGGCTTCCTAGGCCTATTCCTCTCTTCATCTCATCTCCTAATGGCCAGGGATAACTTTCTTTTATTTTTTCCCATTCTTTTTATTGTATTTTAATAATAAATTTCCACATAAGTTTTCTCACATATGATCCAAATTGGCTCCCTCTTTTCTTCCTTCCCCCCTCCTAAAACTGGCAAGCAATTCAATCTGGGAGATATATATATATATATATATATATATATATATATATATATATATATAATCGCACAAAACATATTTCCATTATTATTCATTTTTGTACGTAAAAATTCTTACAAAATCAAAACCTCAAACATATATCCAAATAAACAAGTGATAACTCATTTGCTTCCATCTGCATTCCTACTCCAACAGTTCTTTCTCTTGAGGTAGACAGTATTCTTTTCCATAAGTCCCTCAGAGTTGTTCTGGATCATTGTATTGCTGTCAGTACCAAAGTCTACACATCTGATCAGTCCACAATATTGTTGTTACTGTGTACACTGTTTTCTTGGTTCTGCTTATTTCACTCTACATCAATTCTTTCTCAATCATCCTCTTCATCATTCTTTATGCACAATAGTATTCCATCCCCATCATATCTCACAATTTGTTGAACCATTCCCTAGTTAAGAGACATCCTTTTAGTATTCAATTCTTTGCAAGGCTAACTTTCAATTCACCAAAATCCTCTAGTCTTATGCTTTGATTAATAGGACTTACTCCCTTCTGGGTTTGGTTCATCCTACTGGGTGAGTAGATGCAATAGAAGACATCTCACTCAAGATGAAGAATTATTCCCTCTCAAGGGCTAGGTTCTTCCTCCAAAGCTACCTTTTTTTTCTACCAGAGCTATCACTCCTCAAAATTGTTTTATGTCTTGACTGACTCCCTACATTATTTTTTCTACCCAGCTTTTTAAGGGGTCACAAATCTTGGGGAAAATCTTGGCAATGGCTAGCCCTTTATATCTCACAAACAGATAACAAAGTATAAGCCTTTCTTTAAATATTTGTTTAAAACCATAATACCTACTCCTTGCCTTCTCTAATTTCATCAGTCAACCAATATTGTATCGATCACATCTGACTTACCCGAGACCAGAGAGAAGAGACAGAATTTCAGCCCAAATATTCTACATAGTTTATAATCATAGGATTATGTATCTAGACCTGGAAAGGACAAGGAAACTTTGGAACTTACTAAAAAGTAGTAAGTAAGTTAGAAGATCAAGGCTTTGATTTAAGTTCAGAGTCTAAGTAATTCTACGTTTGTAACTCTTCCCTACTGTTCCATTAGAATCCAAGTCATTACTTGCATTCCATCACTGTAATGCATGATAGAATGGCTTCATCTGTGGCCAAAGCCAGCCATTGGAATTCAATCCCAAGTTATTCTTTGTGGTGTCATGTCCTGTATAATGACTTGCACATTTTAACCAGTCCAGTGATTAGGGTTTGTTAGAGTGATGTATTTGCAACTCACTTAATCTGCTTGGAGAGTCTTTGGATTAAGATGGCAATCAGACTCCTTCCATCAATGTCTCCTCTCTGGGAATGGCTCCATATGCCTCCCTCCATCAATCTATGTTTGTCAGAGGATCTCCATACAGTGCATGCATCTCACTGTCAATACTCCCTATCTGAAGGCCAATTTGTCCAAAGTGACAGCTGGAGATCTAAGGCAAGTGATATTTGGTGGCTGCCAAATCAGTGCCACTACCTGAGTCTGCCAATTCTTGCTGGCACTCCTAGTATCAATGCTCCTTTATTTATTTACTTATTTGTTGTTTATTTAGGGTAAGTTAGCTCTTCTTTTCCTTTAATCCTACCCTTTCCTGATAGAGGGAACCATGAGAAGCATTGGATTCCCCAATAAATAGATGCGAAAGATATCAAGAATAAGTGCAGAATCAGTGGCCCAAAGCAATGGAAGAAGAAAGTTTCATTGTGGAGGGATACTCCCAGGGTGTTCTAGTGCAATGAAAATTAAGATTCTAAATAATTACCAGGATACTCAAGAGTACATCATTAAAATTCACTTAAGTATGTAATTCACTTAAGTAATTATAAGTGACTAAATTCACTTAAGTATGAGTTACTAAAAGTCACTTATACAGGACTACACTTGATCTAATGGGGATGTGGGTTTGAGTGATTAATCCTTAACTGAAACCACCTGGTATTTTTAAGTGTTGCATCACAGTACAGCCCTTGGCAGGGTACTATGATCACAGGTGGAGTACGGTATGGAATATAAATAACTATTCCTCTATTAGTGTACATCCTAGTCTTGGGAAGAGGAGTTGATCTGAATATTACAATGGAAAGATCACTTTTATCTGAAGTCAGAGGACCTGGTTTCAAATCCTGCGTCTGATACTATCTTTATGACCTTGAACAAGATAATTAACCTCTATGGGACTCAGTTTCTTCATCTTTAAAATAAAAGGGTTGGATTATAAAGCCTTTGAGGTCCCTTCCATCTTTAGATCTCTGATCTTATTAAATGCCCCAGATTCTTAGGGCCCTTAAAACATATATATATATGGGGAGGGGCAGCTTAATGGATTAAGAGGCAGGCTTAGAGACCAGAGGTCTAGAGTTCAAATCCAGCATCAGACATTTCCTACCTTTGTGACCCTGGACAAGTTACTTAGCCCCTGATGCAGAGCCCTTATCACTCTTCTGCTTTGGAATCAACACACAGTATTGATTTTAAGATGGAAGGTAAAGGTTACAAAAATATAACATTCAAGGTCCTTTGGTCTTTCTGGATGAGGGACAATTGCTAGAGTTTCCTGAAAGTGAGTGAACCTGACCCAAAGAGGGTCCTTTAAATACCAAGGACCTTGTCAGGAAAAGTTGGCAATTGGTTTTGAACAATTCTAAACTAAGATAGCATGGAGTGGAGGAAAACACACTGAGTATGGAATCAAAGAAACTGACTTCTTGTTTGTTCTATCTCTATGATTTATTTTGTGGGACCTTGGGGAAATTACTTCATCTCCCTTCCCTTCAGTGTCCTTTTTTTGTAAAATGAGGTGACTGGACTCTGTTTTCAAAGATCTCTTCTACCCCTAAGGACTACGAATCTGGTATAATTCAAAGGAAAGATAGTAGATCTCAGGAAGTGATCGCAAAAGCTACTGACCCAGAGTATCTCCTGGATACTCTGACAGTCAGCTCAGGAGAAATGGGATCTGTTAATCCTAGTTCAGATCTCTGGCTTTCAAGGACCTAGCTTACCTCCTTGGACACCTTTCTGGGACTCCCTGTCTTGCTTTACAAATTAAGAGGCTTTATAAAGATAATAATACATTCTGGAACATTTTTAAGTTTACAAAAATAATTTCCGCACAAAGAGTTTAGATAATTTCTTTAAATTGTTAGAACTTTATTCTGTGTTGACTAGAGGCTCTTGAGCAACTTTTTCTATTAATAGTTATATTTGTCAAAATTTTCCCAAAGCAGAGAAAAATCAAGTCATATATTTCAACCTTTTCCAGATTCAAGGAAATTTAGACTTTACAAAGCAGATTGGCTATCTGATGGGGACAGTTTTGTGGAAGTGGCCTTTTCTCCAATTTTTCTTTCTATTCATAGCCACAAAGATCCATCTAAAGGAAGTATAGCTGAAGTACATGAGTAGAGATTAATTCCAGCCTGATGTGAGGGAAAAAGGAGTACCTGGAGAAGTCTGATGACACATTCTTTTTAAGGGTGGGGGCCAAAAAAACAGGGGGTGGTTAGTTTTCCTCTTCCCCTATACAAGTAACCCACACACAAGTATTAAGTAAGGAATGAATTAATGAACAAATATATGAATGAGTGGAGTGGTCTATTAGTATGCCATATAGTTATCCAACTTGAGAATTAAGAGAATAGCAATGTTTTAATGCTGGAGAGAGAGAGTGGGGGGAGAGGGAGAGACAGAGAGAGAGAGAGATGCACTAGGAGTGATTCAGATATCTGAAAATCCATTCCCTCCAGAAAGAAGCCGAAGAACCTTTTCCCCTTTCTAGTCAGTTAACAGATGTATCCCCTTATAGGAGAAAGGCATCCCTTGTCTTAGGAAACATAATAGCATCATTTTCTATAGTTGTTTGTATGTATGTGTGTGTGTAGATAGATAGATAGATAGATAGATAGATAGATAGATAGATAGATAGATAGATAGAGGGGAGAGAGAGAGAGAGAGAATAACACATAACAGACCTAATAGGCCTGATTGCAAATCTCATTACCTCTATTTTAAAGATGAAGAAACCGAGACCTGCGAAGTTGTGATTTCTTGAGGTCACATAACTTCTAAGTAGTAAATCTGGGCCTTCAGGGAAGGTCCTCTAACTCCAAGGCTAGTGTTTTTTTTTTTTCCATCACTTTACCACATTGCCTCTTTAATGTGTCTAATTCTGAAATAAAAGCCCCCCTTCCCTGCTAGATCATCATTGTAGAAATGCCTCTGTGTAAGCAACACTTCCCAGATATGTCATTTGCAAAAACAGGGAACTGTATGGAGGTGGGGATGGTGAAAGCAAAGAGAGAAATGAACTTTTTCAGGAACCTTATCATGCTGATTTTTCACAGCTCCCATTGGCATCACCCCACAAGGGATCACCATTTAAATAATTAATTTAACTCACCCCAGAATTTCAAGGAATTTGGATAGTAGAAGAAGAATTTAAGGAGAGGATATTGGAAGAAAGGAAATTATTATCAAGCAGAAACTCCCAAAAAGTGGAAATGGGGAAGAATATGAGGATATAATCCCATCTGCTGCTCCATAACCCACAATACACTCTACCGCCAGCTCTCTGAGCACTTGGCATTCTGTCCATTGGTGTTTGCCTTACACACATGCCTTCCTGGGAACAACATGGATGTTTCTTAATTGGGTAGCTGCCTGGTGTTTGTGTTTGAACTATATTGGAATTGGAAATGATTAGTCCCAAATGTAGTTCAACAAAAGTTCAAGAACTTCCTCATTTACAAGGCATAGAAAGGGCTAATATACCAAGCAGCATTTATTAAGCACCTCTTATGTGCCTGGATTAGTGGATAGAGTCTTAAACTTGGTGTCAGGAAGATCTTACTTCAAATCCTGTCTGAGCTATATGATCCTAGGCAAGTCATTTAATTTCTCTCTACCTCAGTTTTCTTATCTGTTAAATTGGTATAATAATTGCATCTACATCACAGGAATGTTGTAAAGATTTAAAAAGTTACATAAGACATTTTACATTAAAGCTTTATAGAAATGCTAGTTTTTATCATCATCATCATCATCATCATCATCATCATCATCATAATCTTTAGCTATTATGTTGTAGCTACTTTTGTCTGTTAACTATGCAATTACAAAAATGAAATAATCCCTGCTCTTAAGGGTTTTATCAGAGAAAACATATGTAAATATGTATTTACATATATATGTATGTATGTATTATTTATTTAAGCATGGAAAGTAATTGGGGATGGGGAATCTGAATCTATTAGGAAAGACCTTGTAGGTAATACTTGAACTGAGCTTTGAAGAAAACCAGGGCTTCTAAGAGGCAGAAGTAAGGTGGGCATGAGTTGACATCTGGGAAATCCAGCTACAAGATGATCAGGAAACTCAAACATTCCATTCCTTTCAGCAAACATTTATTGCAGACCTATTGTGTGCATGTTACTGTACTGGGTTTTCAAGGTGCAAAGATGTTATCTAATCTCAAAAATATCGAGTTGGTTTTCAAAACCGTACAAAATAATGAATGTATTAAGAATTATATGAATGAATGCTCCCAATCACTGATAATTAGAGAAATAAAAATGGAAACAACATTGAGATTCATCCTCATGACTACCAGCTTGACAAAGACAAGAAAAGAAAATGGTATCCAATATTGGTGAAGTTATATAAAGAAAAGAATCCTTTTGTATTGCTAATGAAACTTTGACGTGGACCAATTATTTCTAGAGCAACTAGAAATATATATAAATACACACACACACACACACACACACACACACATATATATATATATATATAAAATCATTAAGTTATGCATCCACTTTGATTCAGCAATATAAAACTAGGAATTCAAAGACAGAGATAAAGGTCACACATGTAAAATAATAATGCCAATAATTTTCACAGTAGCCATAAAACCATTAGACAAATATGTGCCCATTAATTATAGGATGGGTGAACAACTTACAGTATATACATGTAATGCCATGTTATTGTGCTATTAAAAACTCATCACTATGAAGAATTATGATAAAATTGGAAAGATTTGGAGGAATTTAATGCACAATGAAGTAAACAGAACCAGGAAGAGAAAAACAGCACTGAGAATAACCAATCACCACTCCAGAAGATTGATAGTGAAAGGTGTCTCCTAGGTCTCAACATGGAGAAGGTGGACTGTAGGGTGCATATTTTTGGAGAATGAAAGTTTTAATTTGTTGTCTAATCTGGGATTTTTAAATTTTGTATTTTTACCTTAATTGCACTTAATTATTATAAGGAAGGTTAATATTATTGGTAGGGACAAGTTTTTGAGAAATTGTTATTTTTTAAAGGAAATATTGAGAGAATTTTTTAAAGAATAAAAAATTGTACATCCTCTGCTTTTAGGAGCTTATCCTGGGACCAGATAGGAGTAGGAAGACATTCTCAGACTGAGTCACATTTCACAATCAGCAAAATAAGTTTCAATTGCAAACTCAGTGACAATCTTCAAATGTATAAGTTGTAGGTGATTAAAAATACAGGGAATTATTTATAAAAATAATTTACAGATAAATAGATGATAAACAACAATTCTAGGAAGAATGATCGGCATGTTTTACATTTGCCAGTCCTCTCTATTGGACAAAGTGTTCTTTTGATGACAAAATAAACGATCAGCTACACAGCTAGAATGAACTACTTCCAGACAATACAAAAAGAGATTGGATTTTTCTTCTTTTAAACATACTTGAAAAGAACAACAACAACAAAAAAGAAAGGAATCAATGAAAGTGTCTCTCAGGCCAATTATGTATACACAGCTGAGTATCAGAATGATCTTAAAGATGATTTAGATGTTAAATGTAAAAAACCATAACATTAATATAGGTTCAATAATATTTAATACACAGTAAATGACTTTAGATTATATCCTTTAAGAATTTATGATGCAGTAAGTATAATCCAAGTCAGAGAGTGAGGGTAGCAGAGGATAAATCCAGAGGGAGCTGGAGGAAAATGTGTGGAGGGAAAGACACTTTTTGTTAGGAAATCTGGGAAGGCTTTCCAGAGGAGCCCAGTACTGGAACTGAATACTAAATGAAGAAGTCTAGGAAGCAGAAATGAGGAAGGAGTAGCTCCCAAACAAGCTTGAATGTGAATAAATGCTGTAGAAGGTTATAACTCAAGGTTAGGATAGGTTTTATAATCCAATTCTACCACCCACTCTGTGATACTCCCTTAAATTGCACTCAGAGGTTTACAGATTAAGTGCCCAGAGGACAGCTACTCCTTCAAATTCTAGAAATAACTTGTGGGACTGGATTTCTAACACTACAAACTTCTAACAGAGATGAACGTTCAGAAGCCCCTATCTGTGTGTTTCACATTAACAGTCATGCCAGTAGACATAATTAGCAATTATCAAAAGCATTTATCAAAATAGCTTGGCTAGAGCAGTAGTTATAGGGATAGTTAAAGGGCTCGGGAAATAGAGTCAGGCTTGGAGATAGGAGGTTCTGGGTTCAAATTTGACCCCAAATTAGTTGTGCGACCCTGGGCAAGTCACTTAATTCCCACTGCCTAGCCCTTGCTGCTCTTCTGCTTTGGAACCACTACTTAGTATTTATTCTAAGATGGAGGTAAGGATGTAAAAAATAAAATAAAAAGAAGAAGAAGAACAATAGTTGCAAGCATTCCCCACTTCACAGGGGGCTCACTCTTCCACAGACCCAATGTCCATGGGAAGAATTGATGCCAGCTCAGAGCCCAGTGTTATTGAGGCACACACATGGTTCAGGTGACTCAGTTCATGGTATGATAGGACCTGGAAATCCTTTCTTTCTGCTTTGAATCCTAATCCTGTATTTTTAGGATCTGCTCCTTTTCAGAGCTAGACTCTTAGTCACCAGTGGTCTTGCTTCTACAAGCTGTTTCCTACATTAAATTACTATCTCTTTCTATTCATGTTTGCCTAAAGTGTGTGTCTCTGCCCTCCACTGAGTACAGAGTCTCCTATTGGTCTGGAGCTCCCCTTCAAAACTACAAAGTCAATGTTGGGAGAAATATAGGGAAATTCCTCCTCTCCCCTTGAATCTTTCCCAGGAATCCCTCCCTCTCCCACCCTTGCAATATATCCAATTCTCAAACCCTTTCCAACTGTATTATTTTGTATTTTCTGTATTTTGTCCTCCTCGGGGCAAGCTGTTGGTAGGTACTATGACCTTTGGGAAGAAGAAAAAGAGAAAAACCTCTTCCTCTCCTATCCTACACACCAAGTAGTTCACTACACAATTCTAAGTATTGGCTGTCTAAAGCTCCTCAGAGACTAGTTACTTAAAGCCCCCAGAGGTGTCTAACTTCTTTTCTTGTACAAATACTTTGCTCCCATCTTGATTCAATCAGAGAAGGGCTTATACTTCATAAAGGAATTAGGGCATAGATTCATCTTGGCCTCACATTAAAATCTCATCCTGTGTAATTATATTCTTTGATTAAATCAACTGAGCTTTTGGGAGGATGGAAATGACATCCCTCCTCTCTTACCATGAAAAGAAGAGTTCAGGAGACTTACGTGGACTCTAAGAGGAGACTGAAGTAGAGGGAAATTGTTATTAGAACCATTTGGGTAAAGGCCATTAGATAGACCTATGTCTCTGATTGGGAATAAAGGAGAAAGACAATAGAGTACCTGAACAATAACTAATCCACTATGAGTGGGGCTTTGCCCAGAGTGCCTGGCTTTTTTTGAGGGGAGCACTTCCTTTGGTAGTCCTCTTATGTCTTATGATCCTCGGGTGACAGAATTACTAATGATAGTTCTGGAGACTGGAAATAGTCTGAGTCCCATTTCTGCTATTTATTAGCTGATTGTTATCATTGTAATTATCATATTATTTTAAAATTATTATAATCATGGTTATTTATGATTATAGCTAGATCACTCACCCTCTCCAAACTTAAGTAGCTTCATATGTAAAATAGCCTTGATCACAGTTACACTCCTTCCTGCACAGGCTTATTGTGAGAACCATAGGAGCTCACATGCAGGAAAATATTTGACAGCTGGAAGGGGTGATGGGTTCAGAATATAATCAGGCTTTCCCTTTGAGCTAGTTCTACTTTCCTCACCCAGAAAAGGGATTTTTGAGAGTGTTATAAGGATTGTTTCCAATTGACATTTTTGGAGCCAGAGTAGCTAAAAATCCATCCACTCCATCCTAAGATTTTCATCAGGAGAGATAGAGCTTAAGCCCCTCCAGGTCAGTCATTTCCTCTTTTCAATGCCTACCCAGCTTTCAGAATTTTGCTGTGTCATGCAATCTGCAGCTCCTCATGTCAGGTAGAATTATTATTGCTGTTATCTTATCAAGAGTCTGAAAAACTTACAGTTAAGGCTTGATTGGGCAATCATCTTCCTGAACAGTGGAGGCTTTGCTCTCTCTGTCTCCAACAACCTCCTTTTCTTTCCCTCTCCTCTTTCTTTTCTCTATCCTTTCTTCCCTTCTTTTTCCTCCTGTCTTCCCTCTCTGCCTTATTGATACTGTTCCTTTCTTTTTTTTTTCCTCCTACTCTCCTCCCTATCTTTTGTCCCCATCTCAGAAAATAACCTGATGATGTTTTGTGCATAGTACTTATTTAACAAATGCCTGGCGGATGAATGAATAATTGTACCTATAACTTGCTCTCTCTGTTTCTCCTGCCGTATGTTCTACCTCTTTTTTACATGTAATCTCTCACTTGCCTATTCTCTGCCTCCTTCTTTGTTTCTGTCTCTCTGTTACTCTTTTGTCTCTGTTTTCCTGTCTTTCTGTATGTCTCAATACCTTACTAGATCTGTCTTTCTCATACTCCTTCTCTCAGTCTCATTTTCACTTATAGGCACTCTATTTCTTTCCAGTGCACCCCATCTGTTAAGAACTCTCTGTCTCTGTGCCTTTCTCTTTACTTCTATAGTCCTGATTCTCTTTGGATGTCTCAATATTTCTTGATACATCCCTCATTGTTTCTTTCTTCTCTCATATTCATTTCGTTTCTCTCATGCACTCTCTATTTTTTTTCTCCTCTTGGAATTCAATTGCATTGTCAGAAAAAGTCCAGTAATCAAGTAACAGACCCAGAAGTTGAGCCTCTTGTCCTGAGTTGTTCTTGCTACATTTACTTTTTTTTTTAACCCTTAAGTTCTGTGTATCGGCTCCTTGGTGGAAGAGTGTTAAGGGTGGGCAATGGGGGTCAAGTGACTTGCCCAGGGTTACGCTACATTTACTTTTCAATTTTGTGATCTCATTTGGAGTTTTCTTGGTTATTAGATACTAGAGTGGTTTGGTGTTTGCTTCTCTAGCTCATTTTACAGATGGGGAAACTGAGACAGACATGTTTAAGTGACTTTCACAGAGTCACACAGCTAGGAAGTGTCTGAGGTCAGATTTGAACTCAGGTCTTTCTAACTCCAAACCCAGTGCTCTATCCACCATCTCACCTAGGTGCCTGACAATCTGGTACTATCTAAAAAGTGCTATACCATGCTGAATACCAAGAATCAGGAGTTACCAAAGAAAGTTTTTTTTTTTTTTTTTTTTTCTGGAATTTGGTAGGACTAGAGCTGACTGAGCAACCCTTCAATCTGACAGGACTTTACTGCTATGGTAGTATGGAGCCACAATTACACAAATGGCACAAGACTGGGGGCAGCTGGGTAACTCAGTGGATTGAGAGCCAGGCCTAGAGATGGGAGATCCTAGGTTCAAATCTGGCCTCAGACATTTCCCAGTTGTGAGACCCTGGGCAAGTCACTCAACACCCATTGCTCTTCTGCCTTAGAATCAATAGTATTGATTCTAAGATGGAAGGTAAGAGTTTTTGAAACAAAAACAAAAACAAAAAAACAAATAGCACAAGACCTTAAAAAGCTCAGAAGTAATTAAATCTCTGTGTTGTACCATGGTGCCTATAGACTGACAAGCATACAACTTGACTTGGTGATGCCTAGAGTGATTTTATCTTTTTTTAATTGTATAGATAGCTTTTGATTTTCTTACCCACATTTTCTAATATTTTTTTCTTCATCTTTCCCAGAGAAGAAAATTTTGTTACATAAAAGGGAAAAAAATAGGAAAAAAAAGCACAATTCATCAAAACCAACACAGAAAAAGATATTATATGCAGGATTCCTCACTCACCATCACACCTTTGCAAAGAATGATGGAAAAGTGCTAACATTTTCAGTATTGAGTTTTGATTGTTTTATTTTCTTTGCTTTTCCATTTGTACTGTGATAGGTGTTATGAATATTGTTTTCCTGGTTTTATTTTCTTCACTTTGCATCAGTTCATATAGATCTTATTCATCATGTTTACTATTTCCTACTGCATGGTTATATTTCATTACATTCATATACTATGACTTGTTTAGTCTTTCCCTAATCAATGTGCACCTAGTTTGTTTCTTTGTTGTTTAGTTGTTTTCAGTCATTTCCAACTCCTCATAGCCCCATTTGGGGTTTTCTTGGCACAAATACTGGAGTGGTTTGCCATTTCTTTTTCCAGCTAATTTTTTTAGATGAGGAAACAGAGGCAAACAGGGTAAGGTGACTTGCCCAGGGTTACACAGCTAAGTGTCTGAGATCAGATTTGAAGTGAGATGAGTTTCCTGACTTTAGCCCCTGAACTCCATCCGCCATTGTGCCATTAAGTTCTCCCATTTTGTTTCTTATTCTTTGCTAATATATAGAGTTGCTATAAAAATTTTGATATATGTGAAAACTATCCTTTTTTTATAACTGACTTTTCTTTATCTCATTGAGCTATGGCTAACTATACTTCTCTGGGTCAAAGAGTATGGCATTTTAGTCACTTTCTTCACATAATTCCAAGTTGTTTTTCAGAATGGTTGGACCTGTTCCCAGTGCTACCAAAAGAATATAAGTCTGCCTGCCTTTCTATAATCCTTCCATCATGTTGAGATTGGTGGTGCCTTCAAAAAAAAAAAAAAGGAAACTTGGAAGAGGAATAGGTTTTAGAAAAAAGGTAATGTAATTAGATCTTAGATGCAGATTAAAACTCATTCTTGATATTTATCCTATATGATCATCATTTCCACTGAAAATACAATGGTAGTGGTGGTAGTGGTTGTGGTGTGAAATCATGATAGTTACTTCTCTGTAGCACAGAGCCACCCACTGAGTAGCATCTGCTAAAGATATAAGGCAGATTGGGAGAAGGACAGAGGATGATTATACTGGAGTGAGGAGCATGGAGTTAGCATCCTAGTTTGGGTGAGTGGGTTAAGATTAGGTGCCTCGAATTCCCTGAAGAGGTCACAGTCAGAGAAGAAGAGCTGCACAGCCAAGAGAGGCCAACTGGGGGAATAAGCAGAGTAGGGAAATGTTAACCAAAGATTTGATCTAGTCGTGTTCAAGGATTTGATCTAGTCATGTTGGAGACAAGTCTATAGGAAGGTTAAATGTAATCTAGTTTCCCAAATTTTATTGGTTGTTTCTTATTTGTATGCCATGGCCCCATTGATTGTCTACAGCCCCCATTTTGAAGAGACCATTGGTCTATACAGGATAAAAACTAAACTCAGTGACTGTGGAAGAGAGTGAAGCTGAATATACCTCTCTTAAATCCAATTTATACTTGAGTCAAAAGTCAAAACTAGTGATCTTTTTTTGGTCCTTTTTGGGTATGAAGGACAATAATCATATAGTATATCTAATTCAGCAGGTCTTTGCTAATTGCTCTCTCTGTATAGATGAGATGAAAGAGGAAAGGGAAAATTGTGGATAGCCTCACTCTTAGGTACCATAAACAATTGCGAATTTAGAGACTGAAAGAAAAATCATTCCCTCACCTGGGGAAAAAACAAATAAACATATCTTGCACACATTCCTGCAATAGTTGGCTTCCACTGAAAATAATTTCATTTCAAAAGGAGAGATCAAATGAAGTTGACTATCCCCTTGGAAATGAAACATGGTGAATGAATTTCAGTCATATTAGTCACTCAGGTACCTTGTTTGAGAGCAGGTTTTGATAAGGGAGAGAAGAGAAATGGGAGGCAAAGAAGAGGGTGTGGGTCCTAAAGGGGAGAGCGTATAAAATCCCAAATAACCTTACTTAAAACAGTGGGGCTCTCAGAACTATCCTTTTACACAAGACTCTAGTTAGTTTAGTCTGGCGCCAGTTCTTATCGATGACTACCATCCCTAGCAATCTGATTGCCTTGGATTGTAAGGCAATTCCATGGATCATGCTTACCATTCACAGATCGACTCAGACTAATTGGGTCCTTGCTTTACTTCCCGGCTCTCCTAAGAAGAAAAAAATGAGAATATTTATCCTAGGCTAATTCCTAGTCAATTGACCCTACTAGAGACACAATTGGGGAGAGTGATCCCAGGTATGGAAAGAAATTTCCAAGTTCACAGTGAACCTAACTGAATAGCTGTGAACAGAAGAGTTCTCAGGCTGTAGAAGCCTCTCAGATATGAAAGGCAGCCAGAGACTGATCACCAGTGTCAGAGAAGTCTCTGATCCTGCTCCTTGTCAGGACTGATTAGCAATTTCCAATAGACCCAGCTGCTTCTGAGACTCCAGTCTGGGCTGTTCCTCTCTTTCTCTTTCAGACATGAATCAGACCTAAACCCTTGGGCTTTGGTCAGTCTCTCCATGTTGACAGCAGGCTTTGCTAGCTTTGGTAACATGGCAGGAATGACTCTCTTCAGGAATACTTGGATCTAATTACTTCCTAAAGGGTAGTTATTGTCATCCAGAAGCTAAATATCCCCTTGGAGTCCACCCTGAGGAGTCATGAGTGGGAAGTTATGAGAAGAGAAGAAAAGAGACACCAAAAGAGAAGGCTGAAACTATCCAAGAGAAACTTGCTTAATAATTTTGCAATCAGTTGGCCCTGGACCACAGAAGTTTTCCCCTCTTACAAGAGCATATTTTGGATTGAAAAGCACTCATAATTTAGCTTATGATACTTAGATGATGGAAATAAAGCTGCCAAGAAACTCAGAGGCCATTTGGTTTAATCCACACCCATTTTAAGTTGAGGAAACTGAGGCCTCCAAGAAAGATTAAGTAACTTGATCAAGGTCATACATATAATAAATGGTAGAGGCAGGATTTGAATCCAGGACCACTGACAAGTAAATTTATGATCTTTCTTCTGTACCACACTGCACTAATTAAAGAAATTTTTATTTGGTATCTGGAAAGTATTATTTTAGGTGCTAGGGACACAGTTTTGTTTTGTTTTTTAAAGATAAAATTGCTCATCTCAAAGAGCTTACATTTTACCTGGATGGGTGTGATGGGTAAGGAAAGATACTGTAACAGGTATGCAAGTAAGTATAGGAGCATAGAAGGGACCTAAGAGATCAGCTAGTCCAACACCTTCATGTTACAGATGTGGAAACTGAGGTCCAAAGAAGGATAAAATTAGGTCAAAGTCTATACAGACATTAGGAAGTTAAACTGAGAAATAAGTCCAAGTATTTAGACGCCAAGCTCTATTCTCTTCTAATTAAACCACATATGATACAAAGTAGAATGAGATTGGGGCAGCTGGGTGGTACAGCAGATAGAGTACCAGGCCTGAAGTCAGGAAGACATCTTTCTGAGTTCATATCTAGCCCCAGACACTTGCTAGCTATGTAACCCTAGGCAAGTCACTTTACCCTGTTTACCTCAATTTCCTTACCTGTAAAATGAGCAGGAGAAGGAAATGGCAAACCACTCCAGTCTCTCTGCCAAGAAAACTCCAAATGAGGTCACAGAGAGTCAGAGATGACTGAAATGATGAAACGACAATAGACAAATAAAACAAGGATAATGGAGAGTTCAATGAATGGGGGAAAAATAAACTATTCCAAACATGGAGCTCTAGGAATGGAGATCAGTTTAAACCAAAGAGTACTTCTTGGAGGCATTGGTATCTGACTTGGGTCTTAGAGGAAGAATAAGATTCCAAAAGATAACAATTAGCCTTCTGAGCATGAAGGATGGCCAATGAAAGTTGGGAGAACACAGAATGAGATTGGCTACAGTTTGGGCTAGAAAATAGGCTGTATAAAAGCAGTCTGACATTGGTACAACAGGGCACTTGGACCTTTGTCCTAATATATCTAGGTGGGGTAGGAGGACATGCTTCTTTACAACCATTTCTGTCCTCCTGTCTTCCACTCTGAGGAAAGGAGGAAAGGGAGAAGAGAGAGATTCCAGCTCTTTGGTAGATCAGTTCTGGCAAAAGGAGCTTTTGCAAGTATGGAGGCTGCTGAAGAGATGCTTCTCTTCCAAACCAGAAACAACACTTGTGTAGATTGTTAGAATAGTTCCAGGATGGAGCTGAGAAGCAGATTCTCTAAACCAGGCTGCTTTCAGATAGGAGATGCACTCCTCTGGATCATTTTCAGCATAGGAGAACTTATTGCACAAATATTGGACAGTTCCAGGGCATTTGGTGGCCTGGGGTGCTGATCTTCCTCATTCCCTTAAATGAATTTACTTTGGGTACCGGATCCCTAGTTATGGCTTTGGATGAAAGGGAGCAGGGGCAAAAGAGGGCTTGGAAAGCTTGACTATAACTAGTGTTTGGGGAGGAGGAGAAGATACTGGCTTAATTGCCAAACACATTTTATCCAATGGGCTATGGGAATCTCTGAAGCTTTTTGGTCATTTTTTTTTAAGTCTACCTTAAACTTGTTTCCCAAGCTACGCTTCCCAACACTCAGAGTCAGCACATTTGCGACTGAAGAAGCACTATGTTTCACCTTTAAATTCCTTTAAACTTAAAAGCCCGAGCCAGCCATTTCCCTTGAATCATTTGGACAGATGCACTAATAATGATGATTTAAAGTGAGACTTTGATGTCAGTGCCACATTCACACTTCAAAAATATGTATTCAGGGCTGCACAAAAAGGGGGTAATTACCATTTTAGAAAAATATGTTAATTTGATGCAGTACATTTCGGTGCTGACAGCTCTCAGCTCTTGCACCAAATGGTTGTAAAATGGATATTACGGGAAAAATATACTTTTTTTTTGTCCCTGCTTGGAAAAAAAAAAAAGTAGAAGTCAAGCAAAAAGGAAAGAGCTGAAATGGAACAGGGACTCGCTGTTCAGGGAAGTGGGGCCAGGAATAGTGACGATTTTTGTCATCTCGCCACTCAGGAGTATGAAGTTACTGATAACATTGCTGGCAATGAGAGAGAGGAGGCAACTCAGATGATGGGAGCATTAAAAGTCCAAATTGAATTGAGAGATAGGAGAATGTGTGATTAGGATGGTTCTGCATTTGGTGAATAAACCCATTCAACCATACATCTGCCTGTCAAAGAGTCTCACCAGCCTGTCAGTCTATTTTCCCCACCTAACATACAGCTGTCCTCAGATTGGAACCATAGCTAGAGTACTGTTATCTTGAAACCAGATTTTTCAGACCCCTTATGGTCCTCAGTTTCCCTGTTTGTAAAATGCCTGGAGAGCCCTTAAAGTCTCTTCCCTCTGTAGATTTATGGTTCTCTAAGTTAGTCTCTCTGCCTCTCAGTATTCTCATCTATACAATGAGGGGGTTCGACTAGACCTCTTCCAGTTCAAAATTTTACCTTAGAGGAGGAGAAACCAAACAAGTGCAGCTAGGGTCCCCTCTCCCCTCCCCTATAAATCATCTAGCCCTTTGATGTATCTCTGAGAGCTGTTTTGATACAGAGAATAAGGATGAATCCACGAGTCCTGAACCTGCTGAGTGCAAGAAGAATGTAGTGTTAAATGGAATTTTGTCAAGTTCGTGGAGTAGCCTCTCCCAGGACTATTGTGGACCAGGATCATTTCCTTCTCAAGTCTGTGGAGACAACCCTGCTTATGGGCCCTTTTACCTGACCTTGACCATCTCCTTTTGGTGGTGGCACATGCTTTTTAAATACCTCTAATGACAGGAAGCTCACTACCTTACAATGCAGTCCTTTGGTGGATACTGGAAAAGAAGGCTAGAGATGGTCAAGACTTCAAAGGTCCAAGAGACAGTGTGCTATAAGGAGAGCACAGAATTCAGAGTTTAAAAAACAAAAACAAAAAACCTGAGATCAAATCCTAGTTCTGCTACCTTTCCCATCTCTAAACCTTATTTTACTTATCTATAAGAATGAAGATTGGAGACTTCATGATCTCCGGGTTCTCTTTTAACTGGAAGCTGGAAAAGCTGGGCTGAGAGTGTTTCCCTTATGTCTTCCCTTGCTGTCCTGGACTCCTTCTCTGTACTCTTAGCTTTAGCTACCTCCAGTTCATTTACAGACCCTTCCTTAAATGCAGAAATCAAAGGACTTATTGCTTTCAGCACTGGATGGCTGGCTTCATTATTCTGTAAGAGCCCCTCTAAGCCCCAGCAATGGATCACTTTGAGGTCGGGGGGGGGCAGGGAAAGAATCCTGGCCTCAGATCCTCCCATGGATTACACATTTAACACTCTTGGGTGAACAAATGATTGATGTCACAAAAATATACATATATAATTCAAATGAAGAATTGTCAAGGAACTAGAGTTGCTTATCCTGGAGAAGATGTAAGGAGCTCATGTTTGCTGTATGTGAATACGTGAAGAGAAATCGTGTAAAAAAACAAAAACAAAAAAACCTTTCCTCTTCATGGTATACAAGCAACCCTGGAAAATATCTCTCTGAGAAAGAATTTTCTAACAATCAAGAGTTGTCCACCAAAGGACTGCATTGTAAAGTAATGAGGAAAGAAAGAAAGAAAGAAAGAAAGAAAGAAAGAAAGAAAGAAAGAAAGAAAGAAAGAAAGAAAGAAAGAAAGAAAGAGAGAGAGAGAGAGAG
>NC_058133.1:481575064-481605411 GCF_016433145.1 Gracilinanus agilis | reverse complement strand
CCTGGAACCCTGTGGCAGCCAGTCTAGTGCAGCCTTTGGATCCCTTTTCAGAATCATGTTTTTAAAAGCATAGGATTTCAAAGGAAACCAATTATATTGAAATACAATTTTCAAGGGACAGTTGGGTGGCTCAGTGGATAGAGAGTCAGGACTGGATATGGGAGGTCCCTGGATGCAAATCTGGTCAAAGTGCTTCCTAGTTGTGTGATCCTAGGCAATGCGTCTCTGGACTCCAGTCACCTAGTCCTTACTGCTCTTCTGCCTTGGAACTGATACTTAGTATTGACTCCAAGATAGAAGGTAAGGATTTTAGAAAGAAAGAAAGAAAGAAAGAAAGAAAGAAAGAAAGAAAGAAAGAAAGAAAGAAAGAAAGAAAGAAATATGTGCTGCCCTCAAAGAGTTTACCTTCTACTGGGATGGAAGAAAGGGTGGCATATACAGAAATAAGTAAATACAAGGTTCTTTAAGGGGAAGAGGGCACATGAACAAATGATCAGTTTCAGAGATGGCTTTCTTCAAGTGGAGGCACTTGGGATCACTGTTGAAAGAAGTTAAATATTCTCAGAGGTGGGCATAAGGACAGTATGCATTCTAGGTTTAGAGGGCAGATTATGAGAATTTGAGGAGACAGAATATTCAGTTTGGGGAATAATTAAGAGTCTAATTTGGCTGGAATATAGATTATGTGAAGGAGACCAATATGAATTATCTGGAGAGGTAGATGAAGCCATATTTTAGAGGTCCTTAAACTCATGCTGGGTTGGGTAAATTTTATCTTGGAGGCAATAAGGAGTTCACGAAGCTTTCTAAGAAAGAGACTTTGTTATACAACCCAAAGCCATTTCTTTGGAGGATTATTTTGGCTCTCTTATGAACAAAGGATTGGGGAAGTAAGAGGCAATGAAACAAAGTAGTTGTTTATCATAAGTTGGAAGAGAACTTGGAGATCATGAAGTTTCTCATCTTTATTTTTACAAATGAGCAAAATGAGGATTAGAAATGGGAAAGGTAGCAGAGCCAGGATTTGAACTCAGGGTTTTGTTTTTTAAATTCTGAATTCTGTGCTCTCCCCCTGATACCTGACTCTTGGACCTCTGAAGTACTGCCCATCTCTTTCCTTCTATAACTCTCACACATAGCTACCATTTACTCCTTTTCCCCAGGCTGTCAGTAATCTGTTCCTTTAATCTTGTCACAAACACTCATTTTAACTCCTCCACTCTGTCAATCACACTATTTATTCAGCTTTGATTCCTCTCTATTTTCTTGGCAACTCTCTGGAGACAAAGAAATAAAAAAACAAACTGCCTTCTGGCTTTTTCCATTTTCTTTTTCTGGATTTACTGACCATCACACCCTGACCCCTACAGAAGATGTCCATCTCCCTGTGTTTACTAGACCTTCACTAATCATGTAGATTAAGATCCCAGAATTCAAGAACTTTCTTTGTGTTAGTTCTAGGGGATTGATAACTCTGTACCTTTGCAAAGAATCACAGTACAACATTCCATTCTCACAACACGCTGGCGAGCTTGGTGTTATTATCCCCATTTTATAGATCTACAAACTAAGACTTAGAAAGACTAAATGATTTACCTAATGTCACAGAGCCAGTATGTGTCTGAGGCAAGATCTGAACCCAAGTCTCTCTAATTCTGGGGCTTTATCCAATATGTAATGAAGAATTATTCATCCCAATTTTACAAATAAGAATATTGAGGATCAGAGAAACCAACTTGCCCCTGGTCAAATGACCTCTAAGTAACTGAACTCAAATCCAGACCATCTGAATTCAAATCCTAGGTTCTTCCCCTCATACAAGGTTCTTTCTTAGTCTAAGTCCTTACTTTATCCAATGGTTTCTCTGTCATCAATCCAAGGATATCATTTTCCAAAAGGCCAACCAATACTTAATTTGATGCTGCGGCTAGGTGGTATAGTGGATAGTGCTCTGACCTAGAATCAGGTAGACTCATCTTCATAAGTTCAAACCTAGCCTCAGATGCTTACTTAGCTGTGTGCCTTGGGCAAGTCATCTGACCCTGTTTGCCTCAGTTTCCTTATCTGTAAAATGAACTGAGAAATAAATAGCAAACCACATCAGTGTCTTTGTGAGGAAAACACAAAAAGAAGTCACTAGGAGTCAGACACAAACTCAAGACAACAAAAACTGCTTTGGACAGAGACATCTATCAAACCTAGTTCAAATTACTGTCAACATGATATTGTCAGCCTTTGGTTAAATTGTGGTGTTTAAGAGTTTCCCTGTCTCAGCTGTATCCATATTCTTTTTCTTTATTTCAGGTGATCTCTTATTCTCTAAGGAAGGAAACATGGAATGACAGAGAAAAAATTAAAGTTGGAGCTGGAAGACCTGGTTTTGAATTGTCCACTACATATCACCTACAAGACTTTGGGAAAGCTATTGAATCTCCTTTGGCTTTAGTTTTCTCATCTGTAAGGTTATGGGGATTAGAATAACTCTCATCTCTAAAGTCCCTTTGGAGGGATGTCCCTCAGTTTGGGAATGGTTGAATAAATTGTGGCATATGACAGCAATGGAGTACTATTATGCTATAGAGAATGATGGACAGGATGATTTCAGAAAGAGTTGGAAAGACCTCTTTCTTTCTTGAGGGAACTGATGCAGAGTGAAATAAGCAGAACCAGAAAAATATTGTACACAGTAACTGAAATATTGAGGAATGATGAAATGTGTTAGACTTTGCTACTAACTTCAATACAATGATCCAGGGCAATTCTAAGGAAATTATGAAAAAGAATGCTCTCCACCTTCAGAAAAAGAACTGTGGGACTAGAAATGCAGATGGAAACATATGATTTGCCACTTTTTTATTTGGGTACATGTTTTAAGGTTTTGGTTTTATAAGATTATTCAATTATAAAAATGAACAATATGGAAACAGAATTAATAAAGTCCCTTTAGAGACTCTCTCAAATCCTACACTAGGTGAGCAGTGCATAGAATAACACGAATGGAGTTGGGAAGACTCATCTTCCTTAATTCAAATCTGACTTCACTTATTTGTGTGATCCTGGACAAGTTATGTAATCCTGTTTGCCTCAGTTTCCACATCTGTAAAATGAGCTGGAGAAGAAAATCACATATGACTCCAGAATCTTTGCCAAGAAAACACCAATATTGGGTCATGAAGACTCAGACACATGTGAAATGACTGAACAACATCAAAAATCCCAAGTGCCTATGATGAAGTTATAGGTCAGGGCATTAGATGAAGTAAAATTAAGAGAATGGAAGATATGGGCCTTGAGGTTGATTCTAGCTCTATATCTATGAGGCTTCTCCCTCTAAATCTCTGATCTTTTGATCTTTGTCTTTACTTTTGGACTTTTCTCTTATTCCCTTAGAGAAAAAGGAACCAAGAACTAATTCATCTTTATCTCCTTTCAAGACTCATCTTGAAAGCAAACTATAAAATAGAAATGTGCAGTTTCCTATACAATCTCCTTCTGTTTTATATGTATATATATACACATGTATATATGTGTGTGTATGTAAATGCATATACACATACACTGTATATATAATATATACATATGAAAATATATACACACAGATACATGCATATGCAAATACACATATATATGGAAATGCTAATTTTCTTTAGTATTTGTTAAGCTCAGAATAGTATAAGAATGAAAATAGACTCATTTCTTATGGAAAGTCTATCCTGATTTCCCCTCATCTTCCTAGTTGCTTTCTCCTTCCTGAAATGATATTATATTTACTTTTTATTTTAAAACTCTTACCTTCTGTCTTAGAATCAATACTAAGTATCCATTCCAAGGTTAGGCAATCAGAGTTAAGTGACTTGCCCAAGATCACACAGCTAAGAAGTCTCTGAGGCCAGATTTGAATCCAGGTCCTCCCAACTCCAGCCTGGCACTTTCTGCATGGTGCTACCTAGCTATCCCCAAAATATTTATTTTTAAGAGATTTGCTGGAATGGCCACTCTCCTTCCCCCAAAAAGCCAGAGATTGTTTCTGAAGTTTTTTTGTTTCTCCAATAGCTTACATTTAGGCAACAAAAAACATGCTCATGGAATCGAGTTACATTGAATCAGAAAATTAGCAACCCCTAGACTGGCAGTGGGGAATGGAATGAGCTATTTAAGAATTTTATATTTCTGTTTTTACTCTTCTGTGGTGTGTGAAATAATGGTTGTCCTAGATTGCTATATTGCCAGGGTATGACAGTACAGGCAATGGCATCCAGTATAGTATGGACACTGAGGTTTGGACTGAGAATCTCTGGGTTCAAATTCGACCTCTGCTACTTGCTTCCTGGATTACTCTACGTAATTGTCTTGGACCTCAGTTTTCCATTTTCTGTTCCATAAAACAAAGGGGTTAAATTAGATGACCTTTAAAGACCTCTCCAGGGGAGGAGGTAAGTAGCATAGTGGCTAGAATGCCAGACTTGTATTCTGGAGGATTTGAACTCAGATACTTTCTAGCCTATATAACCTCAGACAAGTCACTTAATCCTAACTGCTTAGCCCTATTGCCATTCTTCTGCCTTGGAATGGATACTAAGACAGAAAGGAAGAGTCTTCACTAAACAAACAAAGGAATGAATGAAGGAATGAAGTAGTTCTAAGACTCTGACTTATTTAAACAGGTCCATGGGTCTTGCAAACCAAAGTCAGAAGCTTGGGGTTGGGGCATAGCTTCACCTTGGGGGGAAGCACCAGAGACTCCCTTCTGGCCATGAGGTAGATAAGAAAAAGCAAGCCAGATGGCAGAAGCACTGCAGGTGTTTATATTTCATAACTACAGCATGAATCAAGGGGCCAATCCACCTTCTGTGGTCAAGATCCATAGCCAGACTTTCTTCAAGGGCTTCAAGGACTTTCTTCACTTTGCCACAGGTATATCCTATGTGTGTAAATCAATCCATTGATAAATAAACATTTATTAAGTACCTCCTCTGTGCCAGGTATTGTCCTAAGCACTTCTTCTAAGTAAAACTTCAGAATGAGGACCAAGAGGTGAGCTCCTAGAATCTGTAATATGGAAAATGGCAGGGTGGAATTCCTGCAAGATACAGGATCAAGCCTCACCCAGATTTCTCCCGGGGAGGGGGGGTCCCCTGGAATTCTGGATGAGGCTTGACCCTGTTTCTTGCAGGAATTCCACCCTGCCATTTTCCATATTACAGATCAGACCAGTCTGTGTAAGAAAAGGACTTGAATTTCAATCCTGTCTGTAACACTCACTATCTACATGATCTTGAATAATGCCAAAGTTCCATTTTTCAACCCCTCTGGGTGACTATTGCTCTTCAGTCAACACCAGCACAGAATTTATCCTAAGGACAAAGACAATAGCTGCATTCACTCTGAGTGCTTTTTTTTTTTAAACCCCCATACCTACTATCTTAGAATCAGTACTATATTATATTGGTTTCAAGGCGGAAGGGCAGTAAGGGTTAGTCAATGGAGGTTAAATGACTTGCCTAGGGTCACACACCTAGAAAATATCCAAGGCTGGATTTGAACCCAGGACCTCCTGCCTCTAGGCTAGGCTCTCATTCTACCGAGTTATCTAGCCACCCCCATTCCTCAAGAAAACCCCAAAACCTGAATTATTTTTTCTTTCTTTGGGAAGTAACACATTTTAACTATGACAAGCTTATTAACCAAGAAGGAGCAAAGTGTAATGAATACATGACTTGGGCTTTGCTGCTGCCATGATTTGCTTATGTAAGGGAGAGAGACTCTGGATTGCCCTCCTCCGCCAGCTCAGTCGATGTAGTCACAGAATATAATCACACATGATGAGTCTTTAATGTGTAAACAAGATGTATCTATGCCCTGATCCCTTTATTAAGCGTGGACCCCTCTCTGATTAAGTCAAGAAGGGAACAAATCGATTGAATGAGAAAACAAATTAGCCACACTTCTGGGAGCTTTAAATAGCTAAGCCCCAGGGAGGTTGAGATAGCCAAACAGTTTTGGAGTGATATTTCTGAAGGAGGGAGAATGAAATTTATCTTTTTTTTTTTTTCCTTCTCTGACCCACACATCAGTCATGGCATCTCACAGCAGCTTTTCTAGAATTATTGGAAAGGCAATTTGAGTTTAGTACAGCTTGCAAGAGAGGAGATCTCTATTGAAGAGTTCCTAGCAAGGGGGTGGGGGAGAGAGATGAGCTTTATATCTTTCTTTCCCCCTTTCCCCACCATTGCCTGTGTCACTTTGAATCATAGCCATCCAACAAGTAGAGGAATATTGCATCTGGCAGGGAGCAGAAATGTACATTCTGGGTAGACACAGATATAGAAAAAAGTCACATGATGGATAAAGCAGTTCAAGAAGGAAACCTTAGAGGAACACAGTCTGAGACCCTTCTGTGAAGACTATATATATGTATATATATATGAGGAAGAAATTCGAGGCTTGGTAGTAGCAAGAGTGGTTTTTGCCCCAGGTATATCCTATATGGGTGAAGTATTTTTGTACTTCAGATTTTTGCTCTCTCTTGCTGTGTGCCTTTGTGGGAGAGCAGTCCTAAACTTTATGGGATTCATGTTTATAGCAACTGTTTTAACTCTGTCTCTTAATAAATGCCTTTATGAAGAGCTCTAGGTATCTACTGGCTGATTGTTATTGCTAAGCATACCACTTGGGGCTCGTGATTGTTAGTAATCACCAGAAGTGTTATTACTAAAGTAGCTGTGCTCCTGAGGGAACAACCTGTGGATGCAAAGTGAGAAGATTGCCCCAGAAGAAGGATTTTATTAGGATACCAGAAATCTAAGGTGAATGGGGAGCAATTGCTTAGTCATCCATGGATGTATCTTTACCTTGAGGGCACTGAGGAATCTAATGGGGTATTTAAGAATTTTGTATTTCTGTTTATTCATGGGCTCCTGGAAGTTCCCTTTCCATGGTGTGTGAAATAGTGGCTGTCCTAAATTGTTACTCATAATGTTCATTGAGCACTTAAGTGAGGATGGGGATCCTGGTCCCAAGTTTGAGGAAAACTTGATGTGAGCTATACCTAACTATGAATTGAAAAAAAAAATAAACCTTAACCTTCCATTTAGAATCAATTCTGTGTTTCAAGGCAGAAGAGCAGTAAGGACAATGGGGGTTAAGTGACTTGTCCAGGGTCATAAAGCTAAGAAGTATCTGAGGCCAGGTTTGAACCAAGGAACTCTTTTCTGTAGACCTAGCTCTCAAACTACTGTGCCATCTAGCTGTCCCCTACCTCCACACTTTGCTAAAGGGATTTTTCTTCAAAGTCACTCTCCATAATGGAGACAAAACCACTTATAGGATCATATCATTCTATGTAAGAAAAGGTCCTGAAGTCAAATTCTGTTTTTGCCATTCACAGCCTCTGTGACTTTGAAAAAGTTATTTAATCTGTCTGGACCTCATAAAATAAGAGGTTTAGATGATCTTTCTAGCCCCAAATCTATGATCCTTTGAGAATACCTTAAGGGCTCTAGGATTTGAGTAATATGTATTTGTAAATGTAATAATCTACCTACGGTATTACAAATTCCTTATAAATGATTGTATTCTTCTAGTAGAATATAAGGGCAGCCAAGCGACACAATGAATAGAGTACTGAACCTGGGGTCAAGAAGACTTGAGTTCAAATCTGACCTCAGACACTTACTAGCTGTGTGACTGAACAAGTCATTTGACACTGTTTGCCTTGGTTTCTTCATCTGTAAAATGATCTGGAGAAGGAAGCAAGTGGTAAACCAGTATAGTATTTTTGCCAGGAAAACTCCAAATGGGGTCATGAAGTCAGACATAACTGAGAAGTTGACTAACAACATCAAAAGTAGAATGTAAGCTTCTTGAAGGAAAGAGACTGTTCACTTTTCTTTTTGTATCCCTAAGCATTATGCCAAATGTCTAAGTAATGCTTGTTGATTGACTGATTATTGCCCTAGTGCCATCCTTTATTATCTGGGTGACCCTGAACAAATAGTTTTACCTCTCTGGGACACAGGATCTCCTTATTTATAGGACAAATAATAGTCTTGTCTATAGCCTAGTAAGGTCAACACAGAACTTTCCTCATAACAATGTGAAAAATATCATCCCCATTTTACAGATGAGAAAATGGATGCTTAGAAAGATTAAGTTACTTTAAATTACATAGTTATTAAGTACCAGAGTCAAGATTTTAGCCGAGGTATTCTGCATGCAAATTCAGAACCACATCCTTTTCTCTTTCAGTGGTGTGTCCCTTAGTAGAATATAAGGGACTTGAAATTAGGGGCTATTTTTGTAGACTTTTATCTCTAGATCCTTGCACATAGTAGGTACTGAATAAATGTTTGTGTAATTGATAAAGATTATTTCAGAAAAATTTGGTAACTGTATTTTCTACCACTTATACTTGGTACTCTCCCCTGACTCAATGTCTATCTTCATAAAAAAAAGACAATGTATACACAGAAAGTGCATTATAATTGTAAATTCTGAAAAAAATTCAAATTGTTATTATTAAGAAAAATGATCAATAGTACTCAGGTTTTAAGGGTTGATCTGAAGACCTGAAGTCTCTGGGTCTTGGTATGCAGAAAGCCATGCCCTGATCTTTCCTTTACAATAGAAAAGAAATATAGCCAACCTGTATCATACAACGGAAAGAGTCTTGGGTCTGTTACAATTAAATTTATCTTGAGAGACTGATTTTTGGGTAAGAATATAAATTTCCTGATTATATCAGATTTATTGGCTAGGCCTACATCATAACCAATGAAACGCTACAGGTCTCCATGGCTCTCTCATGACCAGGGTCGACCTGAGCTGGATCAAGAAGCTTAATAAATAGATTTTTTAAGAGCTCATTATTCAGCCTCTCCCTTGACCATCCCAAGACATCTTTAACTGGTGATAACTAATTAAAAGGTGATCCATCAACTTATCCTTCCATCCCTACCCCCACAGGTAGACAGGTCCTAGGAAAAAGATCCTTCTCTCCTTCAACTAGAAACCAAATTCTGTTATAAAGGAAGGCATTCCTTAGGATTCCCAAGGGGAAAGAATATGCAAAAAGCAGCAGATGAGATGGTATCTCTGATCCAGATCCCAGACACAGGAATATATAGTCATTCTCCTAAATGTAGAGGAATTAATTAATATAGCATATAAAAATGAATTCTTATAGGTCTGAGGTGGATTTTCTTCTAGGTTTTCATTCCCTGATAAGTCACAACCTCTTTGTGCCTTGTTTTCTTCATCTCTAAAATGAGGGAGTTGGTCTAGATGACCAATAAGCTTTAAAGGTCTGTTCCAGTTTTAATTTAAGATATCAATGAAAAAGGGGTTTTTGGACTTCATCCAAAGATGTGAATTCACTGGATTTAGAGGTGAAAGGGACTTAGAGGCAATTAAGTCAAATTTTCTCATTTTATAGATGAGAAAAAAATAATGAAATTAGCATTTGTTTAACACTGTAAGATTTGCAAAAAGCTTTAATATGTTATCTCATTCAACCCTTAAGATAACTCTGGGAGGTAAATACTATTGTTCTCCCCATTTTACATTTGAGGAAACTGAGACAGACAGAGGATGAAGTCCATAAGCCTCTTTCCATTGATATCACAAATTGATAGCTGGAAAGGACTTGCCCAGGATTATATAGCTAATATATATCTGAGGCTAGATTTGAAGTCAGGTCTTCCTGACTCCAGGGCCAAGACAATGTCCACTGTGCCATCTTTCTACTTTCATGTAGCCACAGGAAGGTTATTAGTCATCTTGTCCAGCCCTTTTCTTTCATAGAGGAGGAAAGAACTTGTCTAAGCTCATAAATGCTTATTAATGAGCAGAATCAGTATTTGAACACAGATCCTCTTACTTAATTTCTCAAGAATATCATTCTGGGTAGGTTCTGACTTATTCCAACTTGTTTTGAGTAGGTCACTCTCCCTCTCTGGGCTTCATTTCTTACCCTTCTAAGGGTGTGGGGAGAGGGGAGAAAGAATGCTCTTCTAGATAAATATGCCATTGATATGGGGGTACAGGTTCCCTCCTAGATACCCCAAACTTCAGAAGTGTTCTAGATCAAAACAGACCTAGGAACTTCCTTTCTTCTCCCTGAGAGAACATCCCCTCTTTGGACTTTCCCCTAGATCTTCAATTAACACAGATATGCTCCTCCCAGTTCTAGTCTGATAAGCATTGGGTGGTACCTAATCTAATCATCCTTTGAATTCCACAGATCATCCTTGATTCCCCCAACCCAAAGAATTACCTCATTCCTGATTCACCCCATCCCCCCTTTCTTATCCTGTAACCTCTGTTGTCCAAGATGTATAAAAACTCCAGACCCCATCTTCTCAGGGAGGCAGTGTTCCACCTGCACGCTATCTCCTGGCCATTCAACATTGCTTCCAAATTAATAAATTTCTATTTTAAGCTAAGTTTTTGGAGTCTTGCATTCTTGCAAAGAATAACCTGTCCTGAACCGGGGGGGGGGGGGGGGGGGGGGCGTGGTTCACCTCAAAGCTCTCCTACAACATGGGAGAACATGAAACTGTCAAGGGGACCCCATCTTGCCAGAGTAGAGTGGGATCAACTCTAACAATAGAAGAGTACAAGGAGATGCCCATTATCTGTGGCTGGGCCATCCTACTGCTTTTACAACCCTGAGCTGCTGAAAAAGATGTCTGAATTAGCCACCTGCTTTCAAAAAAAGTGTTTTAGGTGATTCTGAACTCTTTCAGTCCTTTTATCTTTTTCAAAATCCCCAGTTGCTGTGAAAGTGTATGTTGGGTTTAGGAAATATATCTCAGTGATTGGACTGACAAGTTGGCATCAGCCTTGTCATAACATGTGCTCTGGGGGCTCTGATGGTGCTCTCTAGTCATAGAGTTTGGTACAACAATGAAAACGATCCTTTGGCAGCTTCATTTGTTGGGGGAATCCAGTTGAGTTCACCCTCTATCCACTGATGCAGAAGAGGCTGGTGAGGTCCCAGCGGGGGCAGCTCTAATCTCTTAGTGAGGCTGTCAGAACAAATGGGCTTTTTTCTGATGTTGAATAAACATTACACCGGGGGATCTGAGAGAAGATGGAGAATGTCACTCTGGAAAAGGTCTCATTTAAAATCATATGAAAGGGGAAGGGGGTGAAAACTGATAAAAGGAATACTCAGGTACAGACATACTGGAAGTTTTCTGTTCCTGAAAGTTTCTCAAGGCAAGTTTGATTTCAAGGAGGAAAGGGAGGAGGTATTCCAGCTAAGAGAGGAGGAATCCCAGGACTCAGTTTTCCCCACTAGAAAATGGGATGGGGAAGTGAGTTGATTAATATTAACTTAAATAAACTCTTACATTCTAAAATCAGGCTGAAAGGACCTTGATGAACAATTAGTCCAACCCACTTAATTTCAAGTAAGAAGACTAAGACCCATCATCAAATCTGCATTTGTTTTGTATATTAAATATATTATATACATTTTGCCTCCCCTATTAGATTATAAGCTCTTTGAGGGAAGGGACCATTTTCACCTTTCTTAGTATAACAAGATCACAGATTTAGAGTAGAGTGGTGATATATTGTTAGGGACCAAGACTTTAAGAAAAGATAGTCACTCTTCTAAGAATAGATATCATTCACTCTTCTAAGATAAGATATTGATCATAGGCCCAGCCATGCTTGGAGACAGTAAGACGCCACCAGAGATTTTCTATGCTCCCTTTCCGCATTCCTTTCCCCCTTAGTATCTGCCCACCCCCTTCTGCCCTCAGCATATATATTCTTGTCATAGATCTCCAATAAACGAGCCTCATATCCATCAAAACGACTCTGTGTCTTGCACGCGAGGTTTCCCCTCTTCTTCCCCTATGGGTAATTAGGTTGCCGTTTCCCCGGACCCCTCGGTTGTGTCCGGCTGGACCCGGACAATATATAAGTAAATATTTAACAAATAAAAAAGTACATTCTACATACTTTTAAGTGTAATCTGCATTATTAACATTTTTCTATTACTTTCCTAAATCTAGACATCAAAACTAAAACAGTGAATCAAGCTCTGATGTCCAAGTGGAAATGTGAAAATGTAAAAATTTTAAGGTATAAAAATTTAACAACCAGCTCTCCAAAGCCTATGTGATTTATCTCTAGTATTCTTTTGATCAAAAAGGGTCTTAGCATCCATCTGTTCCAACACTCTTATTTTACAAATGAGTAAGTTCCCTAGCACTTAGAACAGTGTCTGGTACAGAAGAGAAAAGCTTAATAAATGGGTTTTGACTGATTGATAGAGAGGATCAATAGCTCATTCAGGGTTGCATAACTTGAGAACAGATCATCAAAGTCTCAAACTCAAGTCTTCAGAATCTCAGTCCAGTTGTTTTTATCCACTTTGGTGGGAGGAAAAAAATGAATATAATTAATCTTCCATGTGCCAGCCATTCAAATATTGGAAGGCAGCAATCATGTCTTAAAAGCAGCTAGGTGGCACACAGGATAGAGTGCTGGGGCTAGAGTCAGGAAGACTTGAACCCTACCTAGAGAGAGGAAGACTCATCTTCCTGAATTCAAATCAAGCTTCAGATACTGTCTATGTGGCTCTGGGCAAGTTACTTAATCTCAATTCTTCATCTATAAAATGAGCTGGAGAAGGAAATGACAAATCACTCCAGTATCTTTGCAAAGAAAATCCAAAATGGAGTCATAAAGAATTGGATGTTATAGAAATGACTGAACAAAACAAAATCACGTCCCTCCTAATACTCTTCTTCTTCAGGATAAACAAACCCTATTTCTTTAACTTGACCTATATGGCATAATCATGAGAAATTTTACCATCTTCTATCTATGTTCTCCAATTTATCAAAGTCCTTCTTAAAACATGACACCCATAATGAAACTTAACGTTCCTTATGTAGTCAGTCTGACCAGAACAGAATCCAGCAGTCAATCATTTGCCTAATTTTTTTGTCCTTTTCAACTGACTTTTGATAAGCCCATTTGGGATTTTCTTGGCAGAGTTACTGGAATGATTTGCCATTTCCTTCTCTGACTCATTTTAAAGATGAGGCAACTGAGATAAACACAGTTAAGTGACCTGCCCAGGGTCACACAGCTAAAAATTAGCTGAGGCTGACTTTGAATTCATGAAGATTAGTCTCCTTGATTCTAAGCCCACATACCATTTAGCTGGCCCTTTTCTTTCTTCTAATACTCACTAAAACCTAGATTTCTCCTAAAGACACTACAACTTTTGTTCTTTCTCTCAGACATCCTGAGTTATACAGAATTAGTAGTTTACATCCTCTTTGCTCCTGGATGCCTCTTTCACACCCTGCCTTCCCTCTTTAACCTGGCAAATATCCATGGAAACGTTTCTGAGGGTCCATGGATCCACTGAGCTTCTATGTGCCAAAGGAAGCCCTGCAAACACCTAGCAGGGTGGACCTTCTCACCCAAGGAAACTGGAATTTGGGATAGCATCCTTTCTTAAATACAGAATTATTTGTCAATTCAGCCTTTCTTTCAAGAAGAAATTGACTTTTTCTGTCTCCCCATAACTGAAAAGTAGGGCCCCCTAGCAGTTAGGGATTCTATTTGATAGAGTACAGGGTTCATTTAGAGGAGAAATTGTTGGCAAAGGTTTGAAGTCAGGGAATGTCTCTAAAGTGACTCTTGGTACCAATGGAAACAGCATTTTTATAAGAATGAGCCTGGTGGAGATGGATAGGAGGAGTTACCATCAAGGAAGGAAAAGTGAAGTTCTTTAAGTAGTGAAACAATTACCAAATGGGATTCACACACTACAGCCATGTGCATATAAAAGGGAAGAGTCCATAAGACACTGGATATGGAATTATGAAGTCATGGGTTCAAATCTTGTTTCAAATATTTGTTAGCTGAATGATTGGGTAGGCGAGTCATCATTTGGGTCTTATTTTCCTTATCTGTAAAATGGGGAGAGGAGGTATTATGTGTGTCACCAAGAGAAAATGTATGATTCTATAAAGCAGCCTCAGAAATTCTCAAGTATTCAAACTATAAACATTTAGATTCAACTGAGATAAGTAAGGCCAGTCTAAATGAGTAAAAAGTTGGAGTGGTGCAAAATTTTAAATGTAATTTTATTACTTTCCATGCATAAAACTCTGGGAAGGGGGCTAACAAAGTATCTCCCAGTAGCATCCTTTGAATTCCAATTTATATAGGTATGATCTGTAATGCTCATATACATTATTCATATCTGTAAATAAATGCTTCTGAAATACTTAGAAATGTTTTGTTTTCTTGGAGAGACTCAATATTCCCCTTGAAATCTTACACTCAGTTTGCTTAATATATTCTCTTAAAAACATTTCCGGAAATTTATTATCGAAGAGAGCTTCATTTCAGCTCCTTCTCATTCCAACTGTTAACAAATGTTGAACTATTGTGATCACAATAAAATCTCATCAATATGGAATGATTGAGAAGGCCAGTTTGAATTAGTTGGACTTAAAGACTACTTAATACAGTTTTTGTTATTTTGAAATATTCACAGTAACCCAAACCTGGTTAATAAAGCTCATTCATCCATTTATTCATTCAAAATGACTTGGCAGGTCCACAGATCTAATTTCATGAATAGATAGGAATGATTCATAATTAGCATATCAATTGTTTGAATGTAAATGGATGATTCTAAAGTACTTGTGTGGGCTTGAAAAACTGTGAGTTCTCAGAAGTATTCTAAACATTCCTCCCTCTGCTCCTGCTTAGAACATTTAATCTGTTTAACAAATTGTTTCTTATAACAATACTACAAAAGTAAATTTCTGCCTGACTTTGGTTCATCTATCTCACTGTCAATCAACCAGCAAGAATTTATTAAGCACTTACTGTATACCAGGCACTCTGCTAGGCACAGGGGCTGTAAAGAAAATCTAAAAACAGTCCCTGCCCTCAAGGAAATTAATACACTATAAGTATGTATCTTACAAGTATAAGGGATAAGGGCTAGATTTATGATTTTACTGGAATGCCTGAGAGGAGAATTTGTTCCATCCATATAGATCTATACCTTTTCTACAACAGATAGTCTTCAAGAATTGCCTAGGACAGAAGAGTCACATCAGCCAGCTGCCCCAACCTAGGAAAATGTAATTGGAAAATTTTTAACAAAATGAACACAAATATAATTGTTTTGTTATTGTTCCGTCAGGTTTGACTCTTCTTGACTTCATTTTGGGATTTTCTTGTCAAGGATACAGCCATGGTCTGTCATTTCCTTTTCCAGCTCATTTGACAGATGAGGAACTGAGGAAGACAGGGTTCAGTGACTTGCCTAGGGTCATACAGGAAGGAAGAGTCTGAAGTCAGATTTGAAGGCAGGAAGATGAGGCTTCTTGACTTCAGGCTCAGCTTTGTCCCCCCCCCCCCCCCGAATCTCATATCTAAGAACGTACAAAATAATCTAAATATATGCAAAATATAGGTGTAAATACGAGATTCTGGGGACGTAGGAAAGTACTAGCAGTTATGGGTAAATCAAGAAATTTGGGCAGATCAAGAAATCAAGAAATTTGGGTAAATCAAGAAAGATCATTCTTAGTAGGTGGCCCTGAAGTGAGCTTTGAAAATAACTAAGGATTCTTAGTGTGGATGGCCAAACTGACCCTTGCCCAAACCTACAGGCCTGTGTGTATGTTGGATAAGACCCCTTGCAAGCTGAAGTGTGCATCCTAGATAAGACCTTGTATACAACCCACCCAACGGGCCCCTGTGCGAGCCTATAGAACATGCCCTTAGAGTGATAACCACCTTTGCTCTAAGTCTTACTGTGAACAATATAAAGAGTGTTGGGAATTTGCTCAGGGGGGGAGACCACTCCTTTCGGTCTCTTCCCCCTCGTATGTGCGTGTGTAGCTTAATAAAGCTCTACTCTCTGTGTGTTTTGCATCGTCTGTCTTGTCTCCTTGGGCTCACCCCAAAATGGACCCTAACATTAGGAGCAAATATGAGGAGGAAGAGCATTCTAGGCAAAGTGGCAGTGGTGGGCAATCGGTGAGTAGAGGGAGAAAAATGGAAGGCACAAAAGAGATAGAAATAATAAATATTGGAGATGGTGAGAGAAAAAAGAATCAAGTGCACAAATGAAAGGGTTTGTAGCTCAGCTTCTTGTGGCTTCTGGCTTCCAGAATTTCATGACCTCTTGCACAGATACACCAAGGGGCTCAGAATATGACCCTAGAATGATGCCATTATTGTGACTTATCATCATAACTGCACAAGGCAATTTCTGTGCCTTTAGGCATTTCAAGAAAAAAATTCAATTTTTATGTTTAGTTCCAAATTCTCTCCCTCTTTCTACTCCCTCCCCACCCAATGAGAAGGCAAGAAATATAATACCCATGAAATCATGCGAGGCATTTCCACATTAGCCACATGCCTTAAGACATCTAATAGCCTATAGTATAACAAGACTTTTCCCAGGGCATAAAAATATATATATAATACAAGAGAAACTTCCTCAGTAAACATCCTCCTACTTTTAGACTCCTCTGCCATGAAGTGGTTTTATTTGGTTCTCCTGAACCCCTTGTCAACTATGTGGTAGCAGGGTTGGTTTAAAAATTTGAACCCTGCAGGCTGGGCCAGCTTCTGCTTACAAGAAGCTTGAAGGAAGGGAGAGAGGTTGGAGACCTTATTTTCCTGGTAGTAGCTACTGCTTTCCAGCTGTGTGAGATCAGTTGTAAAGGCTTTCTGACTACGGTAACATCTGAAGAGAGGAAGACCATTTTATTATTGCAGCTAGAAGCAAAGAGGTGCAGGATGAGTTCCAGACTAATTTTGAGGTGGAAAGGAGGGAATTGGAGTAAGTTTATATTTTATTACAGCAGAGTAGAAGATGAGGCCACCTCCTGAAAGTAAAGCTATATCTAATGTGGGAAATTTGATAGGACAGTAATTAGTGAACAGACAGACATAGATGAAGTGCTTATTAAATCCTCACATTTATCAAGCCAGGAACTGTATTAAGTACTTGAAATACGAATAAAAGTAAAAAAGAAAAAAGACAATTCTTAATTCCAATCCCAAGGAGCTTACATTCTAAAGGGGAGCACAAAACATAAGTAGGAGGTAGGAAGTAGTTGTGGTAGAGGCAAGATAGAAATACTGGGAGAGTCAGTAACAGAGATGGGAGAGAACTTAGCATAGGTGATAGCCAGAGTACTTTTAAAAATGGTGGTCCACATTCTGGAGGGCAATTTGGAATCATGCTCAAAGGGCTTTAAAAGAATGCATGCCCTTTGATCCAGAAATATCATTACTGGGTTTATAACCCAAAGAGATGAAAACCTGGGCAAGGACCTGTTTGTACAAAAATATGTATAGCTGAACTTTCTATGGTAGCACAAAATTGGAAAATGAGGGGATGTCCTTCAATTGAGGAATGGCTAAACAAATTGTGGTATATGGTGGTGATGGAATACTATTGTGTTATAAGGGATGATGAATTGATGGATTTCTAAAAGAACTGGTAAGACCTACTTGAACTGATGTACAGTGAAATGAGCAGTACCAGGAGAACATTGTACACAGAAACTGTAACATTGTGGGACGATCAAAGGTAATCAGCCTTGCCACTAACAGCAGTGCAATAACCCAGGACAATTCTGAGGGACTTAGGAGAAAGAATTCTATCCACATCCAGAGAAAGAACTGTGGGAGTAGAAATCCAGAAGAAAACATGTAATTTATCAGTTGTTTATATGGATATGTGATTTGGAGTTTTGATTTTAAAGGATTACTCTTTTACAAAAATGAATAAAATGGAAATGGGTTCAAGTGATTTTATATATATATATATATATATATACCAGTGGAATTGCTTGTCAGCTCCAGGAGGGGAGACAGATGAGGGGAGGGAGAAAACATGAATCATATAATCATGGAAAATGTTTAAAAATAATTTAAAATAAATAAATAAATGAACAAATAAATAAATGAATGAATGAATAAAACAAAATGGTGGTCCAAGGCAGGAACTTTTTAATCAACCCATAAATAAACATTAATTATTTGCCTACTATGTGTCAGACACTGATTAAGTGCTGGGGATATAAAAAGAGGCAAAAGACAGTTCCTGCCTTCAAGGTGCTTCCAGTCTAAGGAGGGGAGACACTATGCAAACAGGCATGAGAGAGAGCAGGAGAAAATGCCAAGAGACAAGTGCCTTGTTCACAGAATGGCCAAGATTTCAGTGTCACTAAATCAAAGAGTTCTTACTTGGGAGTAAGATTGGAATGGTGGGCACCAGAGTGGAAGCATCTCCAGGATGAATATGAAAGGTTAGAAAATTCAGAGCCAGGAATTAAGCTGGAAGAGAAGTGAACATAGATGACCTAAATAAAAAAAAAGTATTTCTGATAATGAGGACCCAGGTCCAATTAAATCACATGAATTTATTGTAGATAAAATTAGCTGGGCTTCATGTGTTCCTCTAGCATTTGTGCATGTATGTTTATATTAACAAAAATTGTAGATCTAGAGATTCTCCCCAAATAAGGAGAGAATAATTCTGGAACAACTGCAAATTCTTTCAGGAAATGGCTGGTAGAGTCATCAATTTTGCTTTGTCTTCTTTTTCTCTTAGACATAGGGGAATTTTCATTTAATATTTCTTGAAACATAGTGTTTAAGATTTTAAAAAATAGGTTGTTTTTTCTTGTTTGTTTTCATGGAGTCTATTAATTCTTAAATGACCACATATCACCTATCTTACATTTCTTTCTATTTTTTCTGTTTTTTTATTTGGTTCTATTTCTGCCTCACGGAGTCATTGATTTCTGTAGTTTCTAGGAATCTATATGTCAGGTAAGTTTACCACTTGCTTTTTAAAAATATTTATTCTCCTTCTAGTTCTTCCTTTATATGTGCATGTGCACACATCTACATGCATATATTATATACATGTATATATATATATATATACACGTGAGTATAATATAGAAATTAATATTGGTGGGAGAGGCAAAATAGAAATGCTGGGAGAATCAATAGAAGGGATGGGAGAGAACTGAGCATTTTTTATCAAAAGAATAGGTACGTAGGAAGTCTGAAAAACAAACACAATAGTCATAAAAAAACCTAGACAAGTTCATTAATTCAAGTAAGTAGAAGAGATACCTAATGATGTAGTACTACCATTCTAATAAGGGAAGAATAAAGAATTGTTCCTTCTGAATCCTATCGTCTTCTAAAGCCATTGAGTGAATTAAATAAGAAAAATTAAGGATCTGGGTGTGAAATAGATTGGTTCTATTCTGAGTGTCTTAAGAGGAGAAAAAGAAAGGAGGATAAAATAAATATACTAGTACATTGAATTTGGCACGTAGGGTCAAAGTCTTATTTATGTCACTTTAATTATTTGTCCTGAAACCTCTGTATAATAACCCTGTATTATATGCCTGCCATATCCGGCAACCTTTGTTTGAACACATCCAGTGATGGTAAGTGCACCATTTCCTGATACAATCAATTTTGTTTTCAGATACGGTAATTGTCAGGAAGATGCCATTTAATTCAAATTTAAAATTTGAGTCAGTGCATCTTCCACCAAATGAGCCTTGTTTAGCTTTCTGGGGCCAAGCAGAATAGCTTCAGTCCTTCTTCCATGATACTACTTTCAAACATTTGGAGATAGCTGCCATGATGACAGACCTTACTCCACACCAAAGTCTCCTCTACTCAAGGTTCCTTTTGCTCAGTTCTTTAACCAGTCCTCATACGGCATGACTTTGAGGATCTTCATCATCCTGTTTGCCCTTCTCTGGAGCTTTTCTAGTATATTCATTTGAATGCATAAAAATGGGAGTGAAATCCTGCCTTTGAATTGGAAAGATGTATTGAGTTCTCTGTCTTATAGGGCTGGAGCATTCTTTCTCTAAATAATTGTGTTCTATGATGGAGCAGAATCATTTCTGTGGAACATTTGTAGTCTGAAGCTGTGGGCAACGACCCTTCCAAGGGCTTTTTAGCCAGAATCACACACACTTCAGACCTACCATTTTATAGTCCTTAGCCCCTAGTGCTGGGTTAAAAAGAAATGGAGGGAGGGAGGAGGCCATTTCCCGTGTGCTTCTCTTAAAGGAATACTTGGGAAGGGAGAAAATCTGGCAGCTTTAATAAGATCAGGAGGATATTTTAGGTTTGAGGTCAAGTGCTGTCAGAGCAGCAGGAAGCCCAGACAAGGAATTAAGCATCTGAAGGGACTTCATGTAAGAATATTAGCCTCAGAAGTTGGAGAGGGGATGAGAGTAGAGAGGAGCCCAAATTATTGAAAGTTCAAAGTTTGCACACCTCTTTACCAAGAAATATCACCCACAGAGGGTGAAAAAGAGGTACGAATGCTTCCCCCTAGTGATGCTTCAGGCTTCTGGAGAGTAATCGATAAGTAATTAGAATGAGTCAGGAAATTGAATATACTGTGAGATTGATCAAGGGAAGCAGTATAATAAGAAAGGGCAATAAGTCTTTTAACCCTTTCCAAGTTTTTCAAGGTGGCATCAGAGCGAGGACGAGGAAGGCTTTCTTATCACTCCTGTAACAATTTTACAAAGAGATTTGGGTTTAAAGCAATGTGGGACATAGGGGCAGGGATGGGGAAGAGAGGGTCTTCCATGGGATGCTTATCTCTACAATATCTTTAAGGTTTCTATATCATTTAACCCCTACTTTTTCCTTTTACAAAGCTAGTCATCAATGTAAAGGATTCTTTGACCCCTGATTCTAAGGATCGTAGATATGCGATACTTGCCCCTTATTTTATAGTTGGGAACACTGAGGCCCAGAAAAGTAAAGTGACTTGCTCAAGTTCACACCAAGTATGAAGTGGTAGCACCAGGTTTCAACCCAGCCCCCTGACTGTAGTGCATCTGGGTGTTCTTTCTAATGTACCACACTGCCTCCTTATAGATTAGAATTAGATATTCCAACTCTAAATTTAATCCTTCTGAAAATTCCTACCCCTGTCTTTGCTTCTGCCTCTCCTTTCTATTTTTCTATCTTCCTGTTTCTCTCTATCTCTGTCTCTTTGTCTCTCTATTTTTATCTCTCTCCCCCCTCTCTCATTCTTTCACTCTCTTTCCATGGTTTTTCTTTCTCTCTGTTCCTTCTGTCTTGGTCTCTCCCTCTCTAACATATATATTTCCTTTATCTTTTTTTGTTTTTTTTTGTTATCAGCTACAAATATAGTTGTGTCATGTATATAGATCACTCTCTCTGTCTCTCTGTCTCTGTCTCTGTCACACACACACACACACAATCACATATGTATGATGTTAAAATATATGCCAGAAGAGAACTCAGAAGTCATCTGGTTCAACATCCAATTTTTCAGATGGGGAAACAGAAGCTGAGAGAATTGCAATGACTTTCCTTGAGTTATACTATTAAGAAATGACTGAAGTAGGGTTTGAACCCATGTCTTCTATTCTACAAATTTAGCTCTCTGCCTCTAGGTTTCTCAAAGCCTCTAACCAGGTAGTTAATAAGACTAAAATCCCTTGGCTTCTGGGATCAGATGGAGCTGGATGAATTCAGAATGATATGACATTAGACAATAGATTTGTGAATGCATTTGTTTAATCATGAACAAAATAAACACCCACATAGACATAAAGAATAGGATTATTAAGGAAGTGTAGTACTTCAGGGGTGGGGAAAGCTGCATTTTTTGTTCAGAAGACCCATGTTCAAACCCTATGTATGACATTTATTACCTTCAGGACCTTGGACATGTCACCTCCCTCTATGCAAGTTGTTTACATCTTCAGTAAATGGAGTGATTGCATTGGATGATCCCTAAGCTCTCTTCGAGCTTTGTCTATGATGCTAAGGGTAGAGGCAAACTAACTATTCCATTTGATCCTGTGTGTAGCAGTCGGAAAACCTGCCTTTGAATCATCTTTTTCCTTGCTATCTGTTTTAGCTTGGGCAAGTCACAATCTTTCTGTGCCTCAGTTTCTTTATCTTAATAAAATGAATGGGTTGGACTAGATGACTAGTTCTAAATCTATGACAATATTCATGAATTAGAATCCATTTGATCTCCTCCCCATAGACTAACCTCACTAGAGGGAACAATTTGAATAGCGATGGGCTATTATGAAGTTATGTAAAAATTACAAAATGATGGGCTGGAAGGTATCAGGATAGTAGCAGCCTCTCAAGGGGGAGGCCTTCCTGTGAATAAGAAGAGGGATTGGGTTAGAGTTAGACAGTCTTAGAATACTTTCCCACTAGAGCTCCTCTCATCCTATGATCTGGCAGAAAGCACAGGCTTTTCCTAGGACTAGAGGCAGAAAGCCCGAAGCTGCTCCTTCCCTCCATGAAGAGGATCAACTAAAAAATAGAAAATCATCCTGCTTCCTCAAAGGGAAGTGGGGGTGAAGGGGGTATTGGAGGGGTCATCCTAGTGCCACAGGCAGTGCTCAGCCTGCAAATAATTTCCATCCTTCACATTAATTAAAATCCCATATCGATCAAGGAGACATTTGGAAAGGGAAATAGATTTCACATTGCTATTGACCTTTATATTCTATTTTTGAAGAGCTGTCCTTTAGGCTGCTGCAATATGCCTTGACTAGGTTACCTATGGGTTAGGGAAACCACCAGGGGCTCCCTCAAAGCTTCAGTTGGGATGCAGACACACTTTCCTTTATGGGAACCCTGTGAGTAGACTAGGTTATTGCTCAGGCTGGGGCTACAGATAATACGTGGATTGAAAGTTCCAAGAATCCTTAGAATTTATCTAGACCAAGAATCCTTAACTGGAGGCTCATAGAGTCCAGAGGTATGTGAATAGATTTCAGGTCATCCATGAATAGGATTTGGAATGTATTAGGGCTTTATATTCACTAACCTCTAATGTTAGGATCAGATTTGCTTTATAGAGGCAAAGAGTGATCCGAACCTTACCTCTCATTTTACGGACAAGGAAACTGAGTGGTCAGGGCGCTGGGTCTGGAATCAAGAAGACTTGAGTGTGCTTCTTTACTAGTTGTATGATCCTAACAAAGTTCTTCAACTTTTGTCTGCCTCAGTTTCCTCATCTCTAAAATTGGGATAATAATAGCATCTCCCTCATAGGGTTGCTATGAGGATAAAATGAGTTAATATTATATATATGTCTTTTAAAAAATTAAGTAATTAATTAAGATTATTTTTCCATGGTTACATGATTCATGTTTTTCCCTCCCCTCTTCCATTTCCCCTCCCTGAGCTGATGAGCAATTCCACTGGGTTATACATGTAGCACGGTTCAAAACCTATTTCCATATAAAATGAGTTGATATTGATAAAATTCTTTGCAAGCCTTAAATCACTACCGAAGTACTAGCTATTAGTTATCTTAAAACATTATTCTGGGGCAACTAGGTAATAAAGTAGGTAGAAAGTCAGGCCTGGCGTCTGGAGACCTTAGTTCAAATCTGACCTTGGGTGCTTCCTAATGGTGCGACCCAGGGCAAATCACTTAAATCTATTTGTGTAACCTTTGCCCTTCTGTCTAAGGCAGAAATTAAGGGTTAAAAACAAAGACAACAAGACTAGACAATGACTATGATGACAAGAACCACAACATTCTGAGAAGAGATCCATATAAAAAAACAAAACAACCAAGAAAAAACCAAAAGTTAAGAATTCTTAATCTAGACCAACCCTTTCATTTCACATGTGAGTAAACTGAGGGACCTAGAAAAGGGAAATGACTTGTCTAAGGTCACATTTCTAGCGAGCTGGGATCTGTTCTCATGTTTTACTGGTAGAACTATGCCAATATTCTGAAGTTGACGGCTTTAAGACATTGTTGTTTAGAAATGTGAATCCTATGCTAAACAGCTCCTGCATAGATGGGGGAAGAAGACTGGCACCATTAGGCAAAGGTCAGGCTTATTTTGCATTTAGCAGAGTAGAGGGTAGATCTTTTCCGAATTAACCATGAAGAAAAAAAAGTAATTATTGAACTGCAGAAGAGCAGGCATAATTGATTCTGAAATTATGGTGTTGTCATAAAGAAAGGTCAGTGGCTTTGGATTTAAAAGGGCTGAGGCAGAGCCCTAGAACAGAGACTCACTATGTGATCTTGGGGAAATCTAAGGCATTTCTCTATGTCTTAGTTTCTTCCCATCTTTAAAATGAAAATGAGGTGATCTCTGTGTACATGGAGATTTCAAACTTTGGACTGCATCCTCCAGAAATCCCTTAGTATTTCCCAAAATTCACTTTAATCTCTCCTGCGCCTCCATGTTTGCATGGTCACGTTATTGTTTTATGAGTTCTGTAGCTCCACCCTTTTCCTCTCTCCTTCAAGACTGTAGCTGAAGTTAGTTTAGTACCTTTTCACTCTAGTTTTTTACGTTAGTTTATTATTAATAAAACTTTATTAAATATATTACGTAGTTATTGGAAATTAATGTTAAAATCCACATCTCTAAAGCTCTTTCAGACTCTAACAATTATAGGAATAATGGCAGTTCTCTTTGTGGTAGCAAAGAATTGGAAATTGAAGGGACACCCATCAACTGGGGAATGGCTAAACAAGTTGTGGCATATGATTGTGATGGAACATGACTGTGCCCTAAGAAGTGATAAGCAAGTTAATTTTGGAAAGAAAAAAACAACATGGAAAGACCTGAATGAAATTATGAAGAGTGAAATGAGCAGAACCAAGAGACAATTATATATATATATATATATATATCAACAGAAATATTGTTTAAAGAATGACTCCTGCATGTTCACCACTAGAGAAAGAACTGATAGAAATAAGGAAGACATAGTTTTACATATGTAGGTATTCCTTCAATATTGTGACTTTCCCTATCACAATTTTGATATATCATGGGTCTACAGAAGAAATTGAGTGGGAATTTTGGGGGAATTTTTAGGAAGTTGCAGATGTCATGATATGGCCAGCAGATGACACAGAAAAGGTTTAGAAACTCAGAAATGCATAAAATATATGTATAGTATTAGATAATATCAACATATTTTATCCTTTAATATCTTAAATATACATAATTTCTTTTTATTAATTAAAACTAGTAAATAGTTGAAATTTATGAAAAGAACACAAAAACTAGCAGATGACACACAAATTAGAAACAGAGAGATATCTTTAAAAAGTTTAGTAACCCATAAGTGCATCTAAGAATGCCTCCTAAGAAAAGGAAAAAAAAATTCAGAGTTTGCTGGAACTAAGGGAGGACCAAAAAAAATTTAGTTGGATTTTCAAGGTTGTTTGGGTGTCCCTAAGTCCTGAAATATGGTAGGGGTACCTGTACATATGTCTTTTCTTCAAATTATACTTTCTTAAATGAGGGAAAAGAGGGAGAAAGAAAATTAACAGGGTATTTTAAGGTATTATATATAAATGAATACGTTTTTAAAAAGAATCAAATGGCTCAGAAATGGAAGGCCTCTCAATGGAGATAATCTCCTCATTTTGTAAAGAGGAAAACTCAGATCTATAATAAGACGATTAAGAGGTTTGCCTCAAATCACTTAGCTAAAAAAGTGCAGGAGTCAGGAATGAAACCCAGTTCTTTTGACCCCCTGATCCCCACCCTTTTCACTGCACTACACTACTACCTAAGGATCATTAGGTCATAGGACCAGAAGGAAGCTCAGAAGCTTTTTGGTCCAGCCACTACATCTCATTTTACAGACAAAATAATTGAGGATCAGAGATTCTAAGGAACTTGTTCAAGACCTCACTGTTCCTTTGATTCCAGAAACTAATGCTCATTCCACCACATTACAATGGCTTGATGCTTCTTGAAAAGAATGTGGGGTTCACAGATTAATGTTTGCTTCAGAGATTCCAGGGTCAGGCAAATATCAGAATTTAAATATATTTCCATCATAGGGAGATCAATCAATAATCAAAAGTGCTTATTATATGTTTGGCACTATTCTGAACTTTGGGGATAAAATAAATAGACAAATAAATAAAATTAGTTTTGCCCTCAAAGAACTTATTTTTTCTGGGTTCATTGACTGAGGATTCAGAGCTAAATATAGAATTAGGGATCTTCTGGATCATTCTCCTCAGTCTTGGAGCTAAGGAGACATTGCCAGCATAAAGTCATTTTTCAGTTGTATCAGACTCTTTGTCACCCATTTCTGTGTGTGTGTGTGTGTGTGTGTGTGTGTGTGTGTGTGTGTGTGTGTTTGGCAAAGATACTGGAGTGGTTCACTATTTCCTTTTCCAGTTCATTTGATAGATGAATAAACTGAGGTAAACAGGGATAAGTGACCTGTCCAGGATCACACAGTTAGTAAGTTTCTAAGGTCATTGGAATTCAGTCTTCCTAAATACAGGCCAATGTTCTATCTACTATGCCACCTGGCTGCCATTTGAAGACATCACAGTGCAATGAAAAGAGTTCTAGAACTGGAATCAGAGGACCTTGATTCAAATTGTGAACGATAAACTGTCAGTGGAATATTGGGTAAGTTATCTAACCTTTCTGAGCCTTGGTTTCTGCACCTGTAAAAGAAGGGGAGTTTGATTACTTATTAGTTGGCTTCTGAAATCCTTTTCGTTTCTAAATTTACCATAATATGAATAAGCACTTTGCCTACTGGGCAATATACTAAGTTATGGAGATAAAAAATCATGTGAAAGAATCTTTATCCTTAAGTAGTTTGCAATCTATTCAGGAGAGACAACATGGATCTTTATAAGTAGTTAGAAAAATGGATATGAAGTAATTTGGTGGAGATTTAAGAGGTAGAGAGAAAGAAGGAATGTGCATCTAAGTGTGAGGAATAGATAGGTAGATAGATAGAAAGGCAGATAGACAGGTAGGTAGGTAGGTAGATAGATAGATAGATAGATAGATAGATAGATAGATAGATAGATAGATAGATAGATAGATAGATAGACAGACAGATAAATTGAAGGATAGATGGAAAAATGGCTGGATAGATGGATGGATAGATAGATGGCTAGATGGATAGATAGACAGATGGCTAGATGGATGGATAGATGCATAGATGGATGGATAGATATGTGAATATGTAGGTAGACAAATTGATGGATGGATAGAGATATGGGTAGACAGACAGATAGAGCATGTATTAAATATTAAGTGTTACTATGTGTCAAACACTGTACTAAGTGCTAGGGAACACAAATAATGAAAATACAATTTCGATTTACATTCTAATGGGTAAAGCCAACAACAGGAAAATGGGGGGAATGGAGTTAGAAGGTAGAAGTGGGGAGGTAAGGTGAAAAAGACCAAAGAGTCAGGTATAAATCCTAGAGAGAAGTAAGTATATGCACTCTGAGCTCTTCAAGTAATAGTGAATTCAGGAGGGAATTCACTAATCAGATAAGGTGCCACAGAGGGAGAAGCATCTTTAGTATGAGAAGGCTGTTTTCAGAGATGGAAGAGACAAGAGAATAAGGAGAAGAGCTAGGAGAGAAATAAGTACAGATGGCTTGGGTTCTTCATGAAATAGTCCATCATCTTCATTAAATTGCTGTTGTTCAGTTGTTTCACTCGAGTCTAACTTTTCATGACTTCATTTGGAATTTTCTTGGCAAAGATACTAGGATGGCTTTCCATTTCCTTCTCCAGCTCATTTTACAGATGAGGAAACTGAAGCAAATGGGTGAAGTGACTTGCCCAGGGTCACACATCTTGTTAGATTTGGACTCAGGTCTTCCTGAATCCGGGCTCAACATTCTATCCAATACACCACCATAAAAGCATGAATTCTATGATTACATAATTACTACTTAGCAAATGTCTGAGTCAGAAATTGGGTCCATGTCTTCAAACTCCTAGTTCAGAAGTTTAATATAAGGTATTAAAAAGAGCCTTGGAGTTTGTCAGATTCTAGGGACCCAGGTATTATTATTATTATTATTATTATTATTATTATTATTATTATTATTATTATTATTATTATTAGTGTGTTCACTCTAGTGGATAGAATCATAAAGTTGAATTCAAGGAGACCTAGTTTCAAATGTTACCTTAGATGCTGTTTAATCCTGAACAAGTCACTTAACTGAGGTCCAAGTTTGGGTCTTAGTTCTCCCACTTGTAAAAAGAAAGTCCATTACCACTCTGAATAAATAAATAAATAAATAAATATACCACTTTAAATATGTAATTAGGAAACTCCTGGAGGTCCTAGAAAAGGAGCACTTTGGAGATAGAAAATGAAGGTCAAGTTGATTGAATTATACTGTATGTGAAAGGGAGTAATATTTAATAAGGCTAGAAAGGTAGGTTGGGTCCAGAAAACAAAGAGCTTTAATGCAAAACAGAGGTATTTTCCAGTTACACAATCATAGATTTATGGACCCCCATTTGACAGCTGAGAGAACCATGGCCCAGAGAGATGGTATCTTATTCAGGGTCACACAGCATCTAGGGTAGGATTTAAACCAAGCTCTCCCTGAGTCCAATTCCAACACTCTATACTCTTTCTACTGCACCACAGAGACACAGACACACACACAGACAGACAGACAGACACACACACACACACACACACACACAGAGGTAGACTGAATACCAGGGTCTCCAGACTCTGACAGAATGCAGGTCTCTTTCCACTACTTCATATGAAAATTTTGAACTGGGAGTCTGGAGTCTTGGCCCCAATGTCTTCCTCTGCCATTTGCCATATAACAACCATGGAACCATAGATGTAAAGCATAAGGTCCTCCAAGGCCACCTAGTATTCCTCTTTCTTTTTTTTATTATTAGACATTTATTAATATTTGTTTTTAACCTGTTTACATACTTTATGCCCCTACTTTCTCCTTCACCCCCTGCTCTCCCCCCACCCATGGCCAATGCACATTTCCACTGGTTGTAACATGTGTCCTTGTTCAGGGTCTATTTCCCATTCATGTCCGCCTCAGCCCATGCATTCAAGCAATTGTTTATCTTATATGTTTCCTCTCCTGCAGTCCTTCCTCTGAATGTGGGTAGCATCTTTACCATAAATCCCTCAGAGCTGTCTTGTGTCATTGCAGTGCTGCTGGTACAGGAGCCCATTACATTCGATTTTACCATAGTATATCAGTCTCTGTGTACAATATTCTTCTGGCTCTGCTCCTTTCGCTCTGCATCACTTCCTGGAGGTCTCTCCAATTTGCATGGAATTCCTCCAGTTTATTATTCCTTTTAGCACAATAGTATTCCATTACCCGCACATACCACAATTTGTTCAGCCATTCCCCAATTGAAGGACATCCCCTCATTTTCCAGTTTTTTGCCACTACAAAAAGCGCAGCTATAAATATTTTCGTACAAGTCTGTTTATCTATGATCTCTTTGGGGTACAAACCCAGCAATGGTATGGCTGCAGGCAGTCTTTTATAGCCCTTTGGGCATAGTTCCAAATTGCCAGCCAGAATGGCTGGATCAGTTCAAAGCTCCACCAGCAATGCATTAATGTCCCAATTTTGCCACATCCCTCCAACATTCATTACTCTCCCCTTCTTTCATTTTAGCCAATCTGCTAGGTGTGAGGTGATACCTCAGAGTTGTTTTGATTTGCATTTCTCTAATTATTAGAGATTTGGAACACTTTCTCATGTGCTTATTGATACTTTTGATTTCTTTACCTGAAAATTGCCTATTCATCTCTCTTGCCCAGTTATCAATTGGGGAATGGCTTGATTTTTTATACAATTGCTTTAACTCCTTGTATATTTGAGTGATTAGACCCCTGTCAGAGTTTTTTGTTATAAAGATTTTTTCCCAATTTGTTGTTTCCCTTCTTATTTTTACTACATTGTTTTTGTTTGTACAAAAGCTTTTTAGCTTAATATAATCAAAACCATTAAATTTACATTTTGTAATTTTCTCTAACTCTTGCTTGGTTTTAAAATCTTTCCTTTCCCAGAGATCTGACAAGTATACTATTCTGTGTCCACTTAACTTATTTATAGTTTCCCTCTTTATATTCAAGTCATTCACCCATTCTGAATTTATCTTGGTGTAGGGTGTGAGATGTTGATCTAAACCTAATCTCTCCCATATTGTTTTCCAAATTTCCCAGCAGTTTTTGTCAAATAGTGGATTCATGTCCCAAAAGTTGGGCTCTTTGGGTTTATCATACACTGTCTTGCTGATGTCATTAACCCCGAGTCTATTCCACTGATTCTCCCTTCTATCTCTTAGCCAGTACCATATTGATTTAATGACTGCTGCTTTATAGTATAGTTTCATATCTGGTACTGCTAGGCCCCCTTCCTTCACATTTTTTTTTTCATTATTTCCCTTGATATTCTTGATCTTTTGTTATTCCAAATGAAATTTGTTATAGTTTTT
>NC_058133.1:481562379-481572070 GCF_016433145.1 Gracilinanus agilis | reverse complement strand
AGGAAAGGTCCTTCTATTCCTATACTTTTCAGTGTTTTCAATAGGAATGGATGCTGTATTTTGTCAAAGGCTTTTTCAGCATCTATTGAGATAATCATGTGATTTTTGTTTGTTAGACTGTTGATATGGTCAATTATGTGGATGGTTTTCCTAATGTTGAACCATCCTTGCATTCCTGGTATAAATCCCACCTGATCATGGTGGATGATCTTCTTAATTACTTGCTGGAGTCCCTCTTTCATTTTACACACAAGGAAACTGAGACCTAGTAATGTTATATAGCTTCCCCAATGTCACACAGTCAGGAGGCCAAAAGAAGAATTTGAATTTAGCTCTTTTGACTCCAGAGCAAGTGTTCATTCCACTACCTGTGTACCAGACTTGCTTTCCTTCTTTGGGTCCCAATTTCCTCCTCCTGTAAAATGAAGACCTCAGATTATAGGGTCTCTATTTTTCTTCTCAGCTCTGATACTTTTTGACTTAATGGTTTGTAATTCTGGTGGTGTTTCCAGACAGTACTGTGCTACTGGGTAGGGTACCTGTTTTTCACATAGAGACACTGGCAGAACCTGCCGTGCCAAATCTATTCCATTCTCCCTTTGCTGCAACAGGATCCAGCAATGGCACCCTCATCTTAAAGAACACAACTGGGGCCATAAAGATAAGGGGGTCACTGATGCTCCCAGTGATGGATAAACCCCCCCAGGCCTCTGCTCCAGAGCCTGCTAGCATCTCTGCTCACTGCAAGGAAGAGTTATCTATTGCACATCCTAAAATGTGTTTTTGTTTGCTGTCTGCTGTTGATAATACTGACAATGATGGACAAGGCAATTTTCTCCTTCCGTTTCCAGACACAGTCTTCACAGGCCTGGCCCCAGGCACCTGGCCCAGCTTGGTACTTGCAGGTCATTGCTGCCTCCCTCTCTTCTGGAATTGCAAATTGATTCTCTTTCATTTCCAGACCCTCCCTGGCTGTGTGTGTTTGGGGCTAGGGGAGGGGAAGAAGAGATAGGGGGCTGGGGACTGAATCCACTGAAGAGGACAGCTTGACGTCTATATATTCATTCAATAAACATTTGTAAATGTGTCAAGCACTGAGCTTGGTACTATGGATACAAGACAAAAGCAATACATTATGTACTACCTATAATTGTTTAGAGAAGAGAAAGAGAGAGAGAGAGAGAGAGAGAGAGAGAGAGAGAGAGAGAGAGAGAGAGAGAGAGTGTCCTGAGAGTCCTGGACTCCAACAGACACAGATGAATCAAAAATATGAACTGAGCTGAGCTGTGAAGAGATCATCAATCCCTGATCCAACATCTGTGGAGACTGGTTTGGGGAGAGCTGTGTCACGTGGGGATGGGAGGAGTCAGGCTGATATTTCCACAGGTTTCTCTGATAGCTAAATTCTACCTTTTTATGGCCTTATTCCTCCCCCAAGGAAGACCAATCCCTCAAAACTACACTTTGATCTCCCTTTGGATTTCTTTATCCTCCTTTCTTCCCAAGACCATAATATATTTACATGATGCTTTACAGTTTATTAAGTGATTTGAACATATTGTCTTATTGCATTCTTATAACTAGTCTGAAATTCTCTCAGATGCTCAGGAATCTAGATTTGAGGCTAAAATGGATGGTGTCACCTCTAGTTTATTTGACAGAAGGATGATATAACAAGGTAAAGTGACTTGCCCAGGGTCACACATCTACCAAGTATCTGAGGCCAGAATTGAACCCAGGATGATGAAATTTCCTGCCTGGTGCTCTATGTGCTGCAGTTCCAGTATCTTTGCCAAAAAAACCCTAAAAGGGGTCACAAAGAGTCAGACACAACTGAACAACAATAGATGTCATCTTGCTCAACTCTTGCTTTTAATTGAGATTTTGATATGGTTACATGACCTGTCTATGGTCACCAGATGCAAATGTTAGAGAAAGGATTCCAATTCAGGTCTTCCTGCTCTAAGACCAAAGCTTTATCTATTAAATCATGCTGCCTCCACGAGACACAAGGTCCCTGCCACTTTCTTTCATATCCCTCCTCCTTTCTTTTCACTCCACTTGTCCCACTATTAGCCCTTAGTAGTTGCCTGCGAAACCACTATTCTAGTGTGAACAATCTTATTATACCACAAATACTCTTTCTATCCCCCTGAATTAACAGAAAGCTGGATTTTAAGGTTTTGTCTTCCCTTGTGCCCTTCTGACTTCAGATTAATTTATTATTCATTCATGCATGTAATCAACAAAAATGGATTTTCCTAAGAATTAGGGGTACAATAGCAAAAAAGAAAATATTTAACCTCAACATGCTTCCATTCTTTTGGAGAAAACAATTATATAAATAAGGAAAATAAAAAAAATATATCAATACTGAGTAATTTGCTTCAGTAGGGTAAAGGGCACTGGGAGCATGGGAAATTAAGTTAGGTTTCTTATAGAATATTTCAATTGAACTGAATCATAAGGGAACTGAGGAATTTCTAAAAGGCAGAGGTAAGGATGTAATGAATTCTTTGCACTCTATTGAAATTTTTAGGTAATTTCCCCACTATCCTAATTCAATAATATCTCCTTTTTTCAAATTCAGGCTATTCATTTACTTAAATTATTCTCTAGTCTTCCTTGTCCCTGCAATCCACCAGACTTAAAAAAAAAAACACAAAACCTTACCTTCTGTCTTGGAGTTGGTTCCAAGGCAGAAGAGTACTAGGAGCTAGGCAATTGGGATTAAGTGACTTGTCTAGGATCATACAACTAGGAAGTATCAGAGGTTAGATTTGAACTACAACCTCTTGTCTCTAGGTATGGCTCTTTATCCACTGGACTTTTATCCTGCTCCAATCACTTCTGTTCCTACTCACTTCTCTAACACCTGATGACCCCTCATCTATTTTATCAAGAATCTGCCCAAGGTTATCTAAAGGAGTCCCTGCTGCAACTCCTCTCTTTCCACTGGAAAATTCATCTATACCTTCACCTTCCTTTCTGTCTCAGAGGAAGGAGTGTCTCTCCTCCTTGATTCCATCTCTTCCTGTCTACTTCTGGAAATTGCTCCATCAATCCTCTTTCTCTTTCATCTCTGAATCTTCATCTCTGTCTGCTCCTAATGCCTACAAACATACTCAAGTTAATCCATCTGAAAAACAAATGAACAAAGAGAAAAAGAAAAAAAGAAGCAAAAACAATTTCTTTTTGACCTTGCTAGCCCCCAGTTTTCTGTCCTTCACCTTATTTCATTCAATGTCTACACCAATGCCTTACAAAGATATTTTCATTCCTTTTCCCAACTGAATTCAAGATTTCAATGGTATAAGGGCCTCCTGATGAGGATATTCCCTCTACTAATGCAGATTGATACCTGTTCTGCAACTTACTGTCTTAGAAAGTTACTTGGGGAAATAGCTGGAATCATACATCAGAAGTGGGACTTGACCCCATGCCTTCTGGACTCTAACGCTGGAACTTTATCCCTTATTTTTCTTATATGTTGCAAATAGTAAATGCTTACTAAATGCATTTCAAATTGGATTGGCTTTCATTTCTAGGGCTTTATTAAAACTATTCCTTTCCAGATCATCAATAACTACAAAGATTTTAAGGCAGAAGAAAGATAAGGGGTAGGCAATTGGGGTAAAGTGACTTCCCTAGGATTACATGGCCAGGAAGTATCTAAGGCCAGATTTGAACCCACATCCTTGTTACTCCAGGCCTGACATGTTATCTACTCTGCTGTCTTGGTGACCCCAATAACTTCTTCTTTTTCTTTTCTAAACACTTACCTTCCGTCTTGTAGTCAATACTATGTATTGTTTCCAAGGCAGAAGAGTGGTAAGAGTTAGGCAATGGGGGTCAAGTGACTTGCCCAGAGTTACACGGTTGGGAAGTGTCTGAGGCCAGATTTGAACCTAGGACCTCCCATTTCTAGGCCAGGCTCTCAATCCACTGAGCTACCCACCTGCCCCCGTCCCCCAAATATTTCTTAATGGCCAAATCTGATGGCCATGATTGACTTCCAAGATTGCATTTTCCTGTTTGTTTGTTTTTCCTCCTACTTCATCTACTACTTATCATTTTTCATCAATGGATGATATTTCTACAGTCTGTTCTTGACTCTCTTTTCTCTCATCCATTTCTTCAATGTAGATGATTCCCAAACTTCTATCTCTAGTTTTGATTTTTCTCTTGAGCTTCAGATTCATATTTTCTGATATCTGATATATGTCTCTACCTGCTATCTCAAATTCAACATGTGATAGGTCTCATCATTCTCTTCTAGTTATACCAACAATGAGCCAAATGGATCCTCTTCTTTTTTATTTCCCTCTTTATTTTAAGTGTATCATTATCATTAAGTCATTCAAGTTGGTAACCCTGGAATCATCTGTCAGAGAGTTACAGAAAGATATGCCTAGAAGGGATCTTTGACATCATTTGATCCAATCCATCCTCTTTATAGAGGAACAAATAAGAGGAAAGAGATTACCTATAAAAGTATAGTTGCCAGCACTGAGTTTCTTTATTTCTGTTTTTCTTTTTTTAAGTAGGCAAATGATGTTAAGAGATTTGCTCAGGGTCATACAACTAGAAAGTATCTGAGCCCAGATTTGAACCCAAATCCTCCTGACTCCAGGCCACTGAGCCACCTAGCTGTCCCTAACACTGAGTTTCAAACACAGATCTTCTGACACCAAATTCAATGTATTTCTTCCTCTGACTGTATCATGCTGTCTTACAACTTAAGTTCAGCCACTTCCATCTCTACAACTCTGCTCATATTTATCATCCCATATCCATTCATACCATCATCTCTCCCATGGATTCTGCCAAGTACCCCTAACTTGTCTCCTTTTCTCCAGGCTTTCAACTCTCCAATTCATCTGGCACATAAACATAACATCTGTTATCAGAATATCTTTTCTGTTGCCTCTCTATACAAACATATTTAAAGCAATGTGATTTGTCAGAGCTAAAGTCTAGAAACAAAGTAAATGCCCAACAATTGGGGAATGTAAATCGGGGCATGTGAATATGTTGGAATATTATTTGCACTATAAGGAAAGATGAATATAAAGAATCCAAAGAAATATGTATAGAAGGGCTTGTATGATATGACACAGAGTAAAGAAAACAGAGCCTGCAGAACAATATACCACTGACTATGCCTACAGGAATGAAAATGGCATTGCCCAGCAACAGAAATGAAGGTAAACACAATGGATTACAATAGTATTGCCTTGTTAAAGACAAAGCTTTCCATTCACTTAAGAAATGACCAAATGCAAGAGTTGCATATGCTAACAGTATTAAACATTCTTTGATGCCATTTTTGATTAAGATTTCTATTTGATTCTATGCTTGCCAGCTATTTATCAACAAAATTCAAATTCATTAGAACATACATAACCCAAGGTACCTCTTGGACATGGAAAATTAGATACTCAGCATAAAATCCTGTGTAGAGAAATGGAATTCTTTGGCTCCATTTGATGTATGTAAGGAAGAGGAGCTTTGATTCTCAAAGGGACAATATTATTTTTCCTCCCCTTCTCCTGGAGGTGAGATATTTTGAGAAGGGAAAAAAAGGGTAGTTTAGGAGGCTCAGTTCAATAATTTGTCCTGAGTACCATAAATAGCTGCCTGGGGCAAAGTTTCATTCTCATTTTCACTTGTGGTTGGGGGAGGAAATCAAAAGAGACTTTTCATGAGGGAAACTGGGAAAAATGAAGGGGCTACTAGTTCTTGTAGTCTGGTCTCCACCTGTTCTGATGGCTTCTAGGGTAGAGTGTAGCTAGAACAGCCTCACATGTCTAGAACCTTTCTCTTTAGGAGATTTGCTGAAGGTCAGAGACAAGTTGTTTCCTCTCACCTTTTCTTGATTCCTGAGCTTTTAAATTCTTGTCCAAAGATGTTTTCTGTTATTGAATTTGTTTAGAATTTCTGATTCAATTAGTACTTTGACACCAGCTTACTTTTGATCATACACAATCAATAATAAATGCTTTTGATTGGTTTTTCATCATTTGTAAACAAGTAGTTATAGAGAGAGAAATGGTTAGGTGGCATAGTGGACAAGGTGCTGGACCTGGAATCAGGAAGACCTGACTTCAAATGGATCTCAGACACTTCCTAGCTGTCTGACCCTGGGCAGGTTACTGAACCCTGTTTGCCTCAGTTTCCTCATCTGAAAAATAAGCTGGAGAAGAAAATAGCAAACCACTACAGTTTCTTTGCCAAGCAAGTCCCAAAATTGGATCAAGAAAAGTCAGACACAGCTGTTAAATGACTCAACAACAACAACATTATATAAAGAAAGGAGCATTGAGTGTTCTGGTATACAGGCAGAAGTAAATCATTAATAGTAAATTTGAATGCTGATTGATGCCATGGTAATGATATGAGAGAGAACACTGATTTATTATTAATCATCAAATGTCCTTAAGTAGTTAAAGTTGGGTCTGAGACATTTGTCTTAAGATGAAAGCAAGTCAATCACCATTACTATATGGGAAGAGAGTAGGTTGGCAGACCATGCTGTCCATCATCATTTTTCTCTCTTCTCTCATGAATGCCCAGATAAATCTATGGAACTGGTCAAATACCTAGAAAGTGAATCATACCCATAAGGAGGAGGGAGGGGGTATCTAGACAGGGCTAGAAATACCTACATTCCAAGTGAGCAGAGGAGGGAGCAAATACTCTTCCCTTTTATTTTTACCTTTATCCAGAAAGAATTTCAAACTTAGGAATGACAAAAGCTTGAAAAGGAACACTGATCTAGATCTGGAAGGAACTTTAGGAGCCATCTTATAGCCCTCTCATTTTACAGATTTGAAAACTGAGGTCCAATGAAAGAGGGTGACTTATTCAAGGTTAAGAAGGTAATATGCAAAGGGAAGATCTTAGATGAAATATGAACCAAGGTCCTCTGACTTTACAGTGAGCATTCTTTTATAATACTACCTCCAAATTATAGTCTTACGTGTACAGGTCTGATTCCATCACTCTTTATCTCAAAATTCTGATCAGCTTCCCATTGCCCAAATATGAAGTCTAATATGTGGCATTCAGAGCCCTTGAGAACTTGGCAGAAACATCTCTTTCCAGCTTTGTCTTAAATTTATTTACTAAAGGAGCTTAATTATTCAAACTGTTTGAAAACATGGTATTTCCTCAAAAATACTCCACATTTTCTTACCTCTGAGTCTTTATGACAATTCTTTCACTTGAAATACCTTTTCCTTTATCACTGCCAGTCAAAATTCTACCTATCATTCAAATAGTCTACCATTTCCTCCTAGAAACCTTCCTTAATCCATGCCCCATTGTCCACCCCTAGCCAGAAGTAAGCTTTTTGACCCCAAAGAACTTTGGTTTTATACATTATGAAAGTCTACCTTGCATTATAAACCTGTGACATATGGAATTTATGGTATTATCAACCCTACACTGCTAAAAACACTTCAAGGTCAGGTTCTTTTTTATTTTTAATTTCTCACATCACTGAATTAATCAATAGACACCTATTCTTAGCCATTTTATTTGTGTTAAATTTTAGTTATACAAAGACAATCAATCAAACAAAAAGTAGCCAAGTAAGCATTGGAGGAAAAAAAGAAGGAAAAAAGTCTTTGCCCACAAGGAGCTTACAAAAGAGGTGATAACATATACAAATCATTGCATACAAGGTAAATGTAAAGTAGATAGAAGGGTGCCTTGGAAAAAAATGTCACCTATAGCTTTGAGGAACAGGAGAAGTCTGTCTTGGACAAGGTAGCATTTGAGTGAAAGCTTAAAAAGTAGCCAGAGAATCTGAGAATTGGGTATTGGGAGGGAGAAGAGTACTATCATAGGGTCTCTGCCCTTACAAAGGCATAGACATGGAAAACAGTGCTATATGCAAAGAGTTGCAATTAGACTAGTATGGATCATATAAACCATAGATTAGTTTGGACCATAGAACTCATATAGAAGAGTAAAAGTAGTAAAAGGATGGATAAATTGGAAGGTTTCAGGTTGTAAAGAGTTTTAAATACCAAATGGAGAAGTTTAATCATGTAGGGTAATCGAGAGCCATTGACATTTATTGAGTAGAGGCATATAATTTAGATAAATCAGTTTGGCAGTAGTAGAGAGGATTGAATGGAGTGGAGAGACACATGTGGGAAGTAGATCAATCAGCAGATTAGTGCATAGTTAAGAAATGAACTAGCCCCAATTCCCAAGAAACTTGCATTCAATAGAAACATGGAGTGGATGTTCATTAAATGACTGCAGAATGAATGTACATTCAATGAATGAGAACTGGAAGCATGAGAAGAGAGAATCACTTCATTCTTCTCATGTTTTTTATTTGGTTCTATGTGATACCTAGAGGTTGGGACTGGGACTAGGAGAACACAGGTGAAAGTCTCCAAGGAGGGTCATCATAGGAATTTTCTTGTTCATTCCAATCAAAATATGAGGAAGTCATAGAGTTGTATCTTTTGGGTCCTTGAACTTTCCTTTCTGTATTCCTTTCTCGTTTTCTGAGCTTTCTTCTTGTTCCACTTAAATCACTTTCCTTTTATAGGAAAACTGAGACTTAGAATTCTTAGGTCACTTTCCAAGGTCAATCAACTGAACACCCTCCTTTAGAAAATGAGGGATTTAAGGGGCAGCTGAGTGGCTCTGTGGATTGAGAGTCAGGCCTGGAGATGGGAGGTCCTGGGTTCAAATCTGGCCTCAGACATTTCCGAACTGTGTGACCCTGAGTAAGTCACTTAACCCCCATTACCCAGCCCTTACTGCTCTTCTGTCTTAGAACCAAAACGCAGTATTGACTCTAAGATGGAAAGGAAGGGTTTGAAAAGAAAATGAGGTTTTTGGCTCAGGTCTGGACTCCTTTGGGCTCTGAAATGATTGTAAGAGGTCCAGGAATCTAAATGCAAATCAAGTATTTGTCATTTTGATCTAAAGTTAAAGCTTGCATCTCTTGAAAGTCACTTTCCAATCCCTGAAAGCTGTAAAGGGAATAGTAGTTTCTATCCTATTAAATGACTTCATGTAATCAGTAAGCAAAGGTACCTTCTGGAGACTGAATCAATAGTAATGTCTTTTACCTTCTTTGTATTACTTTTTTTTCCAAATGTACATTGATGCTGTTGTGATTAATAATATATAACTTCACCTGCATGTGTTCCTGAATTCCTAGTAGATACTTCTTATCCTGTATTTGCTCAATCACTTGATATGAAGAGCATAACAATTATTAGGCAGCTAGATGGTGTGATGAGTAAAGTGTGATGGACCTGGATTCAAGAAGACCCATGTTCAAATGTGACTCTCTCTGGGTAATTCACTTAACCTCAATTTCTTCTTATGTAAAATGGGAATAATAAAAGGTATATCATAAAGTTGTTGTATCAAATGAAATAATATTTGTAAAGGGCTTTACAATCCTTAAAACTCCATATAAATACTAGTTCATGGCTTCCTCCATGAGAGGTGTTCTTCATATAAAAGAAGGAAGGAAGGAAGAAGAAAAGGAAGGCGAGAAGGAAGAAAAGAAAAGAGCAAGCTTTTATTAAGTATTCCTTCCTTCCTTTCTTCTTTCCTTCCTTCCTTCCATCCTTCCTTCCTTCCTTCCTTCCTTCCTTCCTTCCTTCCTTCCTTCCTTCCTTCCTTCCTTCCTTCCTTCCTTCCTTTTTTT
>NC_058133.1:481503305-481561435 GCF_016433145.1 Gracilinanus agilis | reverse complement strand
AGGTGATAACATATACAAATCATTGCATACAAGGTAAATGTAAAGTAGATAGAAGGGTGCCTTGGAAAAAAATGTCACCTATAGCTTTGAGGAACAGGAGAAGTCTGTCTTGGACAAGGTAGCATTTGAGTGAAAGCTTAAAAAGTAGCCAGAGAATCTGAGAATTGGGTATTGGGAGGGAGAAGAGTACTATCATAGGGTCTCTGCCCTTACAAAGGCATAGACATGGAAAACAGTGCTATATGCAAAGAGTTGCAATTAGACTAGTATGGATCATATAAACCATAGATTAGTTTGGACCATAGAACTCATATAGAAGAGTAAAAGTAGTAAAAGGATGGATAAATTGGAAGGTTTCAGGTTGTAAAGAGTTTTAAATACCAAATGGAGAAGTTTAATCATGTAGGGTAATCGAGAGCCATTGACATTTATTGAGTAGAGGCATATAATTTAGATAAATCAGTTTGGCAGTAGTAGAGAGGATTGAATGGAGTGGAGAGACACATGTGGGAAGTAGATCAATCAGCAGATTAGTGCATAGTTAAGAAATGAACTAGCCCCAATTCCCAAGAAACTTGCATTCAATAGAAACATGGAGTGGATGTTCATTAAATGACTGCAGAATGAATGTACATTCAATGAATGAGAACTGGAAGCATGAGAAGAGAGAATCACTTCATTCTTCTCATGTTTTTTATTTGGTTCTATGTGATACCTAGAGGTTGGGACTGGGACTAGGAGAACACAGGTGAAAGTCTCCAAGGAGGGTCATCATAGGAATTTTCTTGTTCATTCCAATCAAAATATGAGGAAGTCATAGAGTTGTATCTTTTGGGTCCTTGAACTTTCCTTTCTGTATTCCTTTCTCGTTTTCTGAGCTTTCTTCTTGTTCCACTTAAATCACTTTCCTTTTATAGGAAAACTGAGACTTAGAATTCTTAGGTCACTTTCCAAGGTCAATCAACTGAACACCCTCCTTTAGAAAATGAGGGATTTAAGGGGCAGCTGAGTGGCTCTGTGGATTGAGAGTCAGGCCTGGAGATGGGAGGTCCTGGGTTCAAATCTGGCCTCAGACATTTCCGAACTGTGTGACCCTGAGTAAGTCACTTAACCCCCATTACCCAGCCCTTACTGCTCTTCTGTCTTAGAACCAAAACGCAGTATTGACTCTAAGATGGAAAGGAAGGGTTTGAAAAGAAAATGAGGTTTTTGGCTCAGGTCTGGACTCCTTTGGGCTCTGAAATGATTGTAAGAGGTCCAGGAATCTAAATGCAAATCAAGTATTTGTCATTTTGATCTAAAGTTAAAGCTTGCATCTCTTGAAAGTCACTTTCCAATCCCTGAAAGCTGTAAAGGGAATAGTAGTTTCTATCCTATTAAATGACTTCATGTAATCAGTAAGCAAAGGTACCTTCTGGAGACTGAATCAATAGTAATGTCTTTTACCTTCTTTGTATTACTTTTTTTTCCAAATGTACATTGATGCTGTTGTGATTAATAATATATAACTTCACCTGCATGTGTTCCTGAATTCCTAGTAGATACTTCTTATCCTGTATTTGCTCAATCACTTGATATGAAGAGCATAACAATTATTAGGCAGCTAGATGGTGTGATGAGTAAAGTGTGATGGACCTGGATTCAAGAAGACCCATGTTCAAATGTGACTCTCTCTGGGTAATTCACTTAACCTCAATTTCTTCTTATGTAAAATGGGAATAATAAAAGGTATATCATAAAGTTGTTGTATCAAATGAAATAATATTTGTAAAGGGCTTTACAATCCTTAAAACTCCATATAAATACTAGTTCATGGCTTCCTCCATGAGAGGTGTTCTTCATATAAAAGAAGGAAGGAAGGAAGAAGAAAAGGAAGGCGAGAAGGAAGAAAAGAAAAGAGCAAGCTTTTATTAAGTATTCCTTCCTTCCTTTCTTCTTTCCTTCCTTCCTTCCATCCTTCCTTCCTTCCTTCCTTCCTTCCTTCCTTCCTTCCTTCCTTCCTTCCTTCCTTCCTTCCTTCCTTCCTTCCTTTTTTTTTTTTATCTCTCCAGGATGGGCTCTAATGCTTGACACAGGAGGATCTGGATTTGACCTTTGATATCATAGGAACAAAGAACTCTCAAACAAGAAAACTCCTATCCAGGGAGTGGCTCCTTCTCTGCAACATTTAGTCTTATAGAGCTGCCTAGAATATTAAGAAGTTCCCTTTCCCAGGGTCCCACAAGCAGTATGTTTTAGGGCTGACCTGGTACCCAGTTTTTTCTGACTCAGACACTGGCTCTTTATCTACTCTGCTATGCTGTGCTATCTTTCATCATGTATCTGGCATGGAAGAGGTGTTTAATAAATGCTTGTGGTCTGACTGCTTGATTGAGGGGAAATGGAATGGTGTGGTTTCAGCCAGGGATCTCAACAGAGCCACTTGTGAAATGAAGAATGAACCATGGAAGGGAAAGAGAGTCACACAGGGCCCTGGGGGAGGCTGATCCTTCCAAATGGAACAAATTCCATCATAGTAAATTCTTGACACTCTTGCCTGATTTGATAGCTGGGATTCATTGGTCTATCTCTATCAAACATTAGGGCAACTTGGAGATGCAGCCTTAGTCTGAGAGTTTTGTAAGATGGTCTCAATTAGTGAGAAAATTGGAAATGTCTAGAATAGAAGATTCCAAATATAGAGAGGGTCTAGAAGAGGGGGGAATGCCAGGCAAAAGGAAGGGTTTGTTGCAATAAAAGCTAGATCCAAGAAACCTAGGAGTCTTTCTTAACAATTACACACCTTCATCTCAGTTCCAATTCCTTTCTCTGAGAACACAAGAGTTTTCATTTGTGCTAAGGCATCCAAAATAAAATATCTGAGGGAGAGAATTTGTCCTAAAATGGAGAGCTCGCATATACATTTGAGATCACTTAGTCCAGGGATTCTTAACCTGGAGTCTGTGAACTTTAAAAAAATACTAGTTGTATTTCTGTACAATGGGTTTCATTTGTTGTCCCACACATTTTATTTGACATGTTTAAAAAAAATTTGGCTTTGTTAGTATGATTGCTGAAGGAATTGGTGATACAAAAAGTACTTTTGGTCTGGTCCAATTTTCATTTTAGATAGAAGGAAACTGAAATTGGATGAGTACAAGCGATGACCAAAGTAACACAAAGAATATGGAACAGTTAAGACGTGAACTTAGTGCCTCTGACTTTAAATCCAGACCTTTTCACACTATTCCACAAAGCCTCTCTAGCTGAGGAATTAATTTCTCAGACCTCTCTCCTCTAAAGTTCTGCTTAGTGTATCAAGGTTCCACTGAATCCCTTTTACTTTATCTGGTAGCAAGAAGAAATAGGCCTTGGAGGTCCACCACTCTGGTGGACCTTAGGTAGGGTAGACAATAATATGTTTAATACTGAGGTAAGCTACCTGGAGCAGAGTTGAAGAAATTGAGGACTAGGGAGAAGGGGGTGAAAACTTCAAAACTATCTTGCCTTTCTATTAGAATCCAAGTCCCAGAACTCCACCTTTGTCTGCCTAGGATTTTGCTTATGTCTGTTTGGGCATCTCCTTCCACACTTGGCACCAGTTCAAGGCTGAAGACCCCCTTTATCCCTCCCATCTAAAGGAGATAAAATTCAATATTTGGAGGGAGCTATAGGACACAGCCGACCAGAGTGGGCATTGGAAGGGGAGTAGCTTAAATATTCTTCACTCTTTTAAAGAAGTTACACCACAGAACTTCCCCTTAACCATCAAGGAGAAATAGGGACTGAAGCCAAGTCCAGAGGTCTTCAGACTATATACAGTACACTTCCAACCACAGTATACTACTTTTCTATAATATAAAGTTAAGTTCTACTATACTCAGAAGAAATGGTACCATGATCCAGAAGCGGTTTTTTGGGCTATCTCTGAAATGCAAGAATCTGGCTAATAGAAGAAGCTGAACCATCTGGGAAAAGAAAGTATCTTTGCATGAAACCCAGTTGTGAGTCCTTTGCTTTTATATTGCCTCATGTAAGGGGATTGGCAAGTGATATATAACCCTAGATAGCTGTCACAATGTCAGAAATTCCATCAATAAGAATTCATTCCTTTGAGTTGAGCATTGCTTTCTCTATACTAAATCTTCATAAAAACACAGATCTCTAGCCCCTGTAACATTAATTTATGCTTCTCTTTCCTGACCTTGGGAAATCTGAAAATACAGAGGAAGGGAATCAAGGTCAGGGAAGAGTGAAAGCTATGAAGAGGGCTGATATGAACTGGTTTGGAAACTAAGGAAGGAACCTGGCCTAAAGATAGACATAAAATTGTAGAGTGGGTAAATATCCCAGAATCCATTAACTCTAGTTATTAATCTTTTTTGTGTCCTGAACCCCTTGGGTCTTCAATCTGGCGAAGCCTATGGATTCTTTTTTAGAACAATGTTTTAAAATGCTTAAAGTATAATGCATAAGATAACTAAAGAAATCAATTAATTATACTGAAATAGTTATCAAAAGTTATGTATTTTATATAAACATATTTAAACACACACTCACACACATAGAGAGAGAAAGAGGCAGTTAGGTGGTTCAGAGGATAGAATGCTGAGTCTGGAGTTAGGAAGACCTGAGTTCAAATATGGCTTCAGACACTTACCCACTGTGTGATTCTAGGAAAGTCACTTAGCCCCAATCGCTTCAGTTTTACATGAGCTGGGGAAGGAATGGCAAACCACTTGAGTGGTTTCTTTGCCAAGAAAATCCCAAATGAGGTCAAGAAGAGTCGGACATAACTAAACAACTAGACAGATAATCTATCTATTTATCCTTCCATCTGTTTTATATATGAACAGATTTTTCTAAAGATAGATATAAATCTCTGATATCTGTTTTGTCTATCAAACTATCAATTTCTCCATTTCTCTCTGTTTCTCTCCCTCTGTCTCTGTCTGTTTCTGTCTCTCTCTGTGTCTCTGTCTGCCTCTGTCTCTCCATCTCTCTATCTTTGTCTGTCTCTCTGTATCTGTGTCTTTGTCTATGTCTGTGTGTATGTCTTTCTCTGTCTCTGTTTCTCCATCTCCCTATATATATCTGTCTCCCTCTGTCTCTGTTTCTGTTTCTCTCTCTGCCTATCTGTCAGTCTGCCTCTCTCTGTGTCTGTCTCTCAGTATCTTTGTCTGTGTGTGTGTGTGTGTGTGTGTGTGTGTGTGTGTGTGTGTGTGTGTGTCTTTCTCTCTTTCTCTCTCTCTGTGTCTTTGTCTCTGTCTGTCTCTTTCAGCTCAAAGACCCTAGACCTCAGGTTAATGTAGCCTACCTCCCCAACAAGTTCAGTGATAGAGAACTGTCTCGCACCAGAGATCTTTGTTTGTTGAAAGAGAAAATCAGAATGCCTGAAGTGAGCAGATACAAATGGACTGGAGCTTAAAAAGGAATCCCACCCTCACCTTGCTGGATTTTCCCAGCAGAGTCCCTGCAGATGGTACATTTGAGCATCCCAGGATAACATACAGTCAAATATGTCCCAGGCTCTCCATTTGCAAGCCGTTTTCAGGGTGGGCACTCATATTGAACCTAGAAAGCCCCCCATGCTTTTCTAGGGAAGAGATTGGAGATATCCTGGTGGCTGGAACTCAACAACAATGTTATCTGTCTTCACAGATCCATTTAAATACAAATTGGGCTGAGTAGGAGATAAGAGGAGCCCCCTTTGTTATGGAAATTAGGAGAGGGGCTGAGGAATATTCCTTTTGATATGATAATGAGCTGGGGTGCCACCCTGGGGTGGGATGGCCCCAAAGAGAGACTTGCCTCCCGGTTCTTATTTGTGCTCTTTTAATTTCAGCTGCTGGCTGCATCAGTCCTGTTGGAGGGATTGTGTAAAGATAATTACAGCCCCATTATTAATCAGATGGCAGCAGGGGGCTGCTGACTCTCTTGCCTTCCCTGCTGCATACTGATCCGGCCCCCACTGGGCTACACTCTTCCTAATCTCTTTCCCCCATCTAGTGGTGACTGTGGGAAGTACACAGCAACATGGACTGAAAGAGGTAGTGGGGAGAGCAGGGTGGAACAGATTGGGATTTTTAATGATTTTCTATAGCTTCCAAAATGCTTTGCTAAGATTCCAGTGGTTATTGCCACCCTCCCTACAACTCCTAGACAAATAGACCTGGTTACTTGGTCCTTAAATAAATCCTTTTTGGGAAAAAAAAAGTGTGGTAGAGTGGACAATAATGATGAATTTGCAATTAGAAGACCTGGGTTCAAATCCAGTGGCTTTAACCAAATGACTTGACCTCTTAGTGTCTGTTTCTTCATCTACAAGATGAGGAGGTTGGACCATTAAATTTCCTTCCAATTCTAAACCTCTGAACTAAGGTATCACTGACTTAGAGTTGGAAGGGAGCTTAGAGGATTTTTGAATCCCACTCAGAGTTCATCTATTTTTTACAAGTGAGGAAACTAAGAACCCTAGAGATCAAGCATCTTGCTCAAGGTCACAAAAATGGTAAGGACAGAGCCATACTTCTAAATGTGCTTTATCTAAAAATCTTTCCACTCCTAGTCCTATGCTTTGCGAAGGTCAACCAATACCTATAATGGAGGAGGCAGAGTAGTACCATGGAAAGAACATCAGATTTTTCCTTTTTCCTTTTGCTTCTTCAACCTTTTAAAGCTAGAAGGACTTCTAGCCCAAGTCCATCATTTTATATCTAAATGGCTCAGTGGATAGAGTGCGAAGCTGGAGTCAAGAAGGCATGAGTTCAAACTGTCTCAGACATTTACCAGCTGTGTGACACTGGGCAAGTCAACTTCTGTTTGCCTTAATCCACTGAAGAAGGAAATGGCAAACTAGTCTAGTGTCTTTTCCAAGAAAACCTCATGGATTGTACTGATGTACTATGATCCACGGGGTCCAGAAGAGTTGGACACAACTGAACAATAAAATGAAACCCCATTATTTTCCAATTGAGGAAACTGAGACCCAGTGACTTTTCCAAAGTCATACCAGTAGCAAAGCTGGCAGAAACCATGTCCTCTGATTCTAAGGTCAGATGAGGTTTGAATTTGAGCTCTGATATGTCACCTTTCTTAGGCAGATCACTTTTTGAGTCTTAGTCTCTCCATCTGGAAATGGTGATAATTCTGATAATGTTACAATTCATAGGATTTGAATGAGGAAAGTACTTTATAAGTCTTAAAACTTTGCACAAATGTTTGCTTTACCTTTTGAATTTAAGTTATCATGTCCTTTTTATTATTAAAATCATTTATTTATATACCTATATCTATTACATCTATCATTATCTCTCTCTCTCTGTCTCTGTCTCTGTCTCTGTATCTCTCTTAAAATGAGGAAGTTAGACTTAACAGTTTTGAGATTCTTTTGAGGCTCTAAAAGTAGGATCCTAGAAAAATAGAGAGGCATTTTTGAGTTTCCTTCTTACCAACGCATGATGACTTTCAGCTTAGCCATCCTCTCATTGACTGATGGGGGAAGAAAATATCCTTTAGGAAAGGATGAAAGGACCACAGAATGGTAAAGCTTCAAGAAATCTTGGAAGCTCTTAACTTAACAAAAGTTTTTGATTTTTTAATGGAAAACTATCTCAATCTAGATGGTTCCTTTTGGACTCATCTGTATTTTATTTTGTGCATTTAAAAACATTATTTTACAAAGGCATCCATAGGCTTCACCAGGCTGCCAAAGGGGTCCCTGACACACACAAAAAGGAGTAACAATTCTTGTTCTAGTTCAACCCTCTCACAAAGGAAAAAGACTTAGTTGGAAAGTTACTTGCCCAAGATCACACAATTAATAAGGAGCAAAACTAAAACTTAAAACCACATATTCTGATTTGAAATCTTAGCCTATTGGTAATGCCAGAGAGTGATTCTGTCAGTTTTAGGCCTCCAAGGAACAACCCAGAATCTAGAACAGATGTGTTTGCTCAGATGTTTCAGAAGATAGCTTCAGAAGCTGTTATTCCATTAGGCTACTAGGTAGAACAGTAGATATAGCAATTGACCTGGCATTAGGAAGATCTGAGTTCAAATTCAGAATTAGACTATTACTAGCTATGAAATCCTAGACAACTAACTCAATCACTCTCATATTTTCCATATCTGTAAAAAGGAGTCAAGAATAGCACCTCCCTCTCAGGGTTATTGTCAGGATAAAATTAGATAATCTTTGTCAAGCATTTCTATTTTTTGTTTGTTTTGGCAAAATTTAAAACTATATGTATACCAGCTATCATTGTCACCATTAGTGGAGATAAGTTTGCATTGAGTCATTCACACCTTTCTTATCTCCCTGGTCATTAATGTCATGCATCTGTGAAAGCTGTCCAGGACATGGCAAAGTAGGTTTATTCTTGGTGAGCATCTAATTAATTGGTCCTTAAGGAGTTGGAGTTTTAAAACTTGGCATGATGAGTCCTGTACCCTGGCCAAGGAAATTACACAAAAGTGTCTCTGCAGGTCCAGAAAATATCAACTGAGTCTACAAAGATGTATCCTTCTGCATGGCAGTAGCAGTTTAGAGCTTAGAACCAGCCCATTTGTAGCAGGAGGAATATTTTATCCCCAAGAAACTCAGTGGCATGTACTGGTCCCTTGTATCATCATACTCTCCTTCTTCCTTCCAGGCCTTTCTTAAAGTCTTTACTATTGTACTAACTCCAACATAGATCTCTATATATACTTTGTCCAGTCTAGCTGTTTTCCCCATCTTTACTCTCTTTATCACCATTTTGAAGGCCTTTATAAACAAATCTAGAACTTTGATGTAATGGTGTAATAGTATTTGGGCTCAAATCTGGCCTTAGACATTATAAGAAATTAAATTTAGGTTTTATGTTAAATATGAGAATGCTATAGTAATATTATTGTTGCCAATTTAAAGATATTATAACTTAAGTCAAAAATGACCTTTAGTAGCTTTATTTATAAAGAAGTAGAAAGAGTGAAAATGAAGAAGGTAGATAAAGAGACAAATTTTAAGAAGCCTACTAGCCCTTCTCTGATGAGGTGAGGCTCAGTCCCTCAGGGACTTCCTCACATCCAGTAGTGTCTTCAGTTAGAGTTCCACCAACACTGCCTCCTCCAAAGTTAAAGCAGGAATCTCTGGAACCAATCTCTCCAAACACCAGGAAAGGAAGGCCAAATACTCACCCACCCAAGATAAACTCCACAGGAGAAGACTGAAGGCCAAGTCCCAAGGCAAAGTCCTCCAACACCAAAGTCCAAAGGAGAAGATCCAGGAGCAGTCCTCCAAGAAGAAGTCCAAGAGCCAAAGTTCCAGCTCAAAGTGAAGCCGAAGATGCCTTGGACAGGAAGTTCAGGACTTTTTATAGTCTTTTCCCCATGTCACTTCCTGTTTCTTCCTCTACTTTACGGGCACCAATTGGAGTCTTTACATTTGCCTAGCACTGCACAATGGGGTTGGGCAGTGGCCTCTGGAGTTGTCACCCACTCTGTTAAGTGATTTGCAAACTCTCTTACTTAGTGTCAAGTAGAGGTATTTATGTTTTTGATTGATTAATTTAAAAATTGCTGATTGATAAACAAAGTTTGATTCACTCTTCACAATCCTCCCTGTGATTCTTTGGGAGACTAGTCTCCCCAATGAGTCATTTAACATAACCAGCTTATCCCTCTAAAGATCTTCTTGCTAAAGGTGCATACAATATCGCACTTTCTAAAAGGAAACTATAATAATTAGAGATAAGAGGGAACTAGAAGAGAGAGCAAAACCAGTGTTTACTAGGCACATTAACAAAAAGCCAATTAGGGGGCAGTCCCCTTTGACATAAAAGTTTACATTCAGAATAAATGTGTTTAACCCTATTCAGTTCAATCAATTACATCCCAAAGTTTATTCTGGATCTTCTGATGCAGTGGAAGTTTCTTTATGGCACTTTCTCTGAACAGTTCATTTTCTTGATTCAAGGAATTAGCAAGCTTCTTTTCCTGAAATTTTTCTCAAAAAAATTTTACGATATGGATTTTATGAAAATTATACAGCACTTACTAGCTGTGTGATCTGAGGCAAGTCACTTAACCCCCATTGCCTAGCCTTTACCACTTTTCTGCCTTTGAACCAATATATAGTATTGATTCCAAGATGGAAGATAAAGGTTTTTTTTTTAATCTTGCAATAATGGAGGTTCTATCATCCATTATGACTAATAACTCGAGTCCAACTATCACTAATATGGAATTAGGTCTTGATACATATAAAAGCCAGTGGAATTGTATGTCGGCTAAGGGGGGTTAGGGGGCCTTGGGAGAAAGTGAAGGAACATGAAATATGTAACTAGGGGAAAATATTCAAAATAAAAATAAAAGATCATTATTTATTGCCATTTTCCTCACTTTTTTATTCTTTTTTGTCCTTTATTCCTAGGTGCTGAGAATACAGATATTAGTGAAATTATGCTTTCCTAAAGGGTGGTATCCTTATCTATAGATGAGAAGAAGTGGTCCTTAGGAAGGAAGAAGTCAAGAGAAGAAAGGATAGAGATGGCAGATGGCAACTTGAGGAAAGTAGGGTCTTGGGAGTAAGTAAGGAAGTCTAAAAATGGAGGAAATCCCCAAGAGGGCATAAGAAAAGTCCTAGGCCAATGGCAATGACACAAAGAGTTCTAGACCAGGAAGAAAGACTAGAAGAAAGATATTGTCTCCAAGACTGCATAATCTATTCTGGTTACTTATGTCGCCTGCCTGGTGATTATAAGGGGGAGTCACTAAGTACAATTGAATTTTCAGTTTTCATAGACATTATTTATCTACAATGAGCAGACAATCACATCCCACTCAGTCCTCTGTCCGAATATCTGCATGACTCTCGTGGCCTCTGTAATATATAGTTGGCAACATTTTTGTTCTTGTTTCTGAAATAAAGAATTGTAGCTCTATGCTCAGATTCAATTTATTGTCTCCCTACATGCTCTATGCTTATAGCATTTTTGCTCCCTATAGCAGCACATTTATGGAAGCCTTTTAAGAAGCCTGGCCTGGGGGGATGTTTCCAGAGGGACATCTCATGACCAAGGTTAGAAATTGAGGTAATTCAATTTAATGACATTTATTGGATGTAGGGAGTGTTAGGATATTTTCCCTTTTCCCCTCCCTTTCCCATTTGAGTAACTGAGGGGAATAAATGACTCTGCTTTTTAAAATCATTGTTAGATGTGATGGCTAAGGAAGATAGGGAGAGATATATTCAGAAATCAATCTACCAAGCAAGTATGTATTAACCAACCACCATGTGTTGGACACTATATTAGGCACTGAGTTTAAAAATACAATGAATGAAATAACACTGACATAGCAAAAAACATACATTTAAAAAGATTAAGGTACAGTGGAATTATCATTGTTTGGTTGTTCAATCATTTCAATTTCAATCATTCACTCTTTGTGACCTCATTTGGGCTTTTATTGACAAAGATACAGTACTGTTTGCCATTTCTTTCTTTGGCTCATTTTATAGATAAGGAAACTGAGGCAAGAACCATTAAGTAACTTCCTTTGGTTCACATAGCAAAGTAGTGTCTGAGGCTAGATCTGAACTTACAAAGATGAGTCTTCCTGACTTCAGGCACTACATTAGGCATTGGGGATACAAACAATGCTTAAATAACCTTTGAGATGGCAATAAATAAGCAGATTAAAAAAGAATAAATTGCATTGAAAAGAACATTGGTTTGGAGTCAGAGGAACTGGGGTCAAATCTCATTGCAGATGCATGCTGTGACCTTGGGCAAGTTACTAGACCTTTCAGGCCTTCAATGTCCCCAACTGTAAAATAAGAAGATTGAACCCAGTGGCTTTTGACACTCCTTCTAGATTTGGATCAATAATCTTATGATCTACAAAAATAAAAGTATATCTACTCCCAAGGGAGATGCATAATGACAGGTTGGGGTTGATAATTGAGAGATTCTAAAGAAGGCAGAGAGAAAGATATACCCAGATATTTCTGTACTTCCCTCTTTCTTTCCCTCCCCCACTTCTTTCCCTCACATTCTCCCTTTCTCTTCTTTCTTTCCTCTCATTCTCTGCTTCCCCACTCTCTTCCTCTACCCCTTTCTCTCTCCCCATCCCTCTTTCTCTCTCCCTCCTTCTTTTTCTGTCCCTCTCGCTGTCTCTCCAAATCTTTCTTTCTCTCTCTCTCCCTCCCTTCCCTCCATTCTCTCTCCCTCACATTCTCTTTTTCTCTCTCTCCTCTCTCTCTCTCATTCTCTCCTTCACCATCTCTCTTTCCCCATCCCTCTCCCTCTCTCTTTCCTTCTCTCTTCCCAAGAAGTCTCAGTCTCTGGTTTTTACAGTCCTGTGTTTTTATTGGTCTAGGGAGAAGCAATGACAACCAGGGAAGAAAACTAAAACTTTATTTCCCTCCCTCACTTAATCTTATACTGGGAAATTGGTATTGAAATATTGGAAGACATTAGATAACTGTCACCAGCTTGAACTGAGAAAGTGATGAACTCATCTACCAGTCAGTTTCAAAAAGGGGTCAGAACAATTGTGTATATGGCTGCAATAGCAAACCACGAAGATATATAGGAAATTTTAGTGGGAGAGAAACATTCCCTGCATTTCTTCTATCCGCACCCACACATCCTCCAAATAGCTCAGAGTAGGCAGGGAGCATTGGACCAAGATGGGGCTTTCATTGAAGGACCTCTTATACTGAGGAGGACCTCTTATACTAAGGACTCTTATACTATACTATACTTACACTTATATATGTCTGGGGATTGAAACCCATCTATTATTCTTTCAAGGGCATTCTGTTTTCTTTTATCCTTTCTTTTTAATATACTTTATTGTATAATACAATGATTAGCAAAAGTACAAGTAGGTTCATTGTACTGAGAGAAAGTATGTACATGCCATTCTAGGTTTTCTTGATAGTAGACACAAAAGGAAGAATGTTCCCCAAATTTGTACTCTTCTTCCCATTGGCACTTGAGACTCTGTCCATGGTAGACATGATTCCATTGGGTAAGCTCTGGCCTTACTTTGATTGGAATCAGGGATCCATAGCATTTCCTAGTCATTTCCAAACCACTTTATAAGAGGTCCCGATAGCCCCTATAACTTCTCCTTTATGTGTTTTCTGTCTTCATTAGAATTGTTCTGAATAAAATTCTGGGAGTCAAAGATCTGGATTTGATTGATCACTTTATTAGTAAGGTCAGCAATCACCAATAAATTGAAATCAGTCATCTCTTTCAGTGATCAAAGGTCCTGAGTGAGAGTCACATTTAAAGGGTCTTGTAAATTCACATATCTTGAAAGGGACATGAATAGGCAATTTTCAGATGAAGAAATCAAAACTATCAATAAGCACACAAGAAAATGTTCTAAATCTCTAATAATCAGAGAAATGCAAATCAAAACAACTCTGAGGTATCATCTCACAACTAGCAGATAGGCTAAAATGACAGCAGGGGAGAGTAATAAATGTTGCAGGGGATGTGGCAATATTGGGACATTAATGCATTGCTGGTGGAGTTGTGAACTGATCCAACCATTCTGGATGGCAATTGGGAACTATGCCCAAAGAGCTCTAAAAGACTGCCTGCCCTTTGATCCAGCCATGCCATTGCTGAGTTTGTACCCCCAAAGAGATAATAGATAAAAAGACTTGTACAAAAATATTTATAGTTGTGCTTTTTGTGGTGGCAAAAAACTAGAAAATGTAAGCATGCCCTTCAATTGGGGAATGGCTGAACAAATTGTGGTATATGCTGGTGATGGAATACTATTGTGCTCAAAGGAATAATAAACTGGAAGAATTCCATGTGAACTGGAATGACCTCCAGGAATTGATGCAGAGTGAAAGGAAAAGAACCAGTAGAACATTGTACACAGCATGGATACACTGTAAAATCGATTGTAATGGACTTCTGTACTAGCTGCAATACAATGACCCAGGACAATTCTGAGGGATTTATGGAAAAGAATGCTACCCACATTCAGAGGAAGAACTACAGGAGTGGAAATACAGAAGAAGAAAAACAACTGCTTGAACACATGGTTTGATGTGGACACGATTTGGGATGTAGACTCTTAGTGACCACCCTAGAACAATTATCAATAATATGGAAATGGTTCTTGATCGATGACACATGTTAAAACCAGTGGAAATGCATGTTGGCTACAGGGTGGGGAAGTCGAGGGAAAGAGAGCAAGAACATGAATCTTGTAACCATGGGGGGAAATTTTTTTCTAAAAAATAAAAAAATAAAAATAAATAAATTCACATATCTTTTTTCTGATAGTCCATTATTGAAATCTCTCCTGGCAAGAGAAAGTTAACCTTGATGGGTGGACATTTAATGAGGAGGTAGTCTAAGAATTCTCAGTTCCTCCCTACTATTTCTCTTTGGTGGGGAGAGTAGTCAGTTGGGGAATGTGACCACCTCTAGCCATCTGGGATAGAAAAGCCACCCTAATTGAGATCTCCCTGGCTTGGTTTCCCCTTTGGTAGAATAGGTTACCTCCCAAATTTGATTAGAAAACAAGATTCACTTCTTCGTGGCGTGGACAAGCTCAGGCTGGCTTCTGTGCTCATAGTATAAATAGGAAGTCCTAGTCCTAGTCCAGGTCTTGAGAATGACTAGAATGTTATCATATTCCTTATTAAGAATTAGAGGAATCTTTCTTTAAGTTAAAATTAAAAGACAGGAGCTTTTGAACAGAGAAAAGAATATTATAAATTAGTACTACAATATATGATGATATAGCATAAAAATTAATTTTCCTCAGAGGTAAGTTCTCTGAGGGAAAGGATTATCTTGTGTGTTTGTATTTATATCCCTAGCATTTATCACAGTGCCTAGCAAATAGTGGGTACTTCACAAAAGCTTTTTTATTCCTGTATTCATTCTGAGATTTCATGTAAAGAATCTCTGACATAAAGGTTACAAACTACATTTTGCTACTACTCTGTCAACCTCTTCTAATTTCTTAGAACCATAGTGGAAGCATTTTAGGAAGTGTCAGAGGGTGGTTTTGAATCCAGGGAGTTTGAGTAGGGGATATTGTTAATTGCATTGATTATGCCTTGGTTGAGGATGGGGACAGAGAATGCCCAAGTGAAAGAAAGCACTAGCCAAAATCTGGCTCATCTCTTGTGTACTCTCTTCACCAAAAAAGAGGGGAGGAAGAAAGGAACAAATATTTATTAAATACCTACTAGGTGCAGGGAACTATGCAAAGTACTTTACAAATATCATTTTATTTGATCCTCACAACTATCCTGGAAGGTAGGTGCTGCTATTATCTCCATATTTGAGCTGAGAAAATGAAGACAGACAGGTTAAATGACTTCCCAAATCACACAGTTAATAAGTATATGAGGTAAGATTTGCACTCGGGTATTCCCGAATAAAACAAAAGTTCTTTCTATTCAGGGTATTAGAAACAGGAATAGAAAAGGATGATGAAGAAGAAGCTTTCTTGAAATCTCTATGCCAGTCATTTCTGAGTAGAACTATAGAAAAATCTTCACTCTCACTCCCAGGCTCCTCATGAAATGTGAAATAAAACTTGTCTCTGTGGCAGAGCTGTGATTTTCTCTGTCATGTCACTCCCTGTCTCCAAGTTGTAATCTTTAGTATGTCAGACTGACTTTCCCTTGGCTTACTTATTCAGATGGGTTTGGGGAGTCCCAGGGGGCCAGTCCTTGTATTTCTCTAAGCATTAATAACAGAGAGATTGGACTAAGTTCTCAGTCTGTCCCCAAGGGCTCTGCCTTTGTAGGAAATTGCTGGAGAGAAGTAGATGGATTAGGTCTGAAAGACAGGAAGAGTTGTTTTTTTTTCCTAAAAAGGCACAGGACTTGGGGAAATCAGAAAAAAATAAAAATAACATCTTTAATCTTTGTTCTTTGAGTAGGGGAAGGGTAGCGGTTGGAAAAGGAGGGAAGAAGCTGAGAGGAATCCTAAAAAAATGAAGCCAACCTTCCACAGAGATATCACCAGATTTATGAGGTTCTTATGTTCCTAGAGGTGGTTGCTACTGTAGGCAAAGCAATGACAGTATTATCTGCAGACCTAGACTGGTTATCTGGCTCTGCTAGTATTTTATTATGTAGCCCTATTATTTCAGTAATGTACAGATTCCCCCAAAGGACACTCCTTTTATCAAGGTAGTTCTGCAACTGCTCTCAAATTTAGAGCGTTTTTTAGTTAATTAATTTTTTTAAATTTTTTTAAATTTTAAACCCTTAACTTCTGTGTATTGACTGGTGGAAGAGTGGTAAGGGTAGGCAATGGGGGTCAAGTGACTTGCCCAGGGTCATACAGCTGGGAAGTGTCTGAGGCCAGATTTGAACCTAGGACCTCCCGTCTCCAGGCCTGACTCTCAATCCACTGAGCTACTCAGCTGCCCCCTAGTTAATTTATTTTTTAGAATATTTTTCCATGGTTACATGATTCTTGTTCTCTCACTACCTTTTCCCTTCCCTCTCCTGGAATTTAGTATATTAAAAAGATGCCTAAGAGGGTAAATGACAAAGACTTACAGTAAGCATTGTATCAGAATTGGGATTTGAACACAGATCTCTGAATCTGAGGCTGGCCATCTATCTTATCTGTAAAATAGGGATAATAATAGTACTCATTTTACAAGGATGTGGGAGAATCAAATCAGAAAATACATTTGAAGCACATTGCAAAACTTAATGGACTATATAAATACTACTACTAACTCCTGCTGCTGCAGCTGCTGCTACTACTACGACAATGACATTCCATTACTTTCCAACTCAGGTCTCCCTCTTCTATTCCCATGATGCTTCTCATGAACTAGATACATAAAGATTAAAACTGGCAGAGTCCCTGTCTTCAGGGAATTTGCATTCTATTAGAAAATTGAAATAAATCTGTTAAGATTAGGGTCCTTCTTCAAAAGAATCAGGGGGGGGGCAGCTGGGTAGCTCAGTGGATTGAGAGTCAGGCCTGGAGACGGGAGGTCCTAGGTTCAAATCTGGCCTCAGACACTTCCCAGCTGTGTGACCCTGGGCAAGTCACTTCACCCCCATTGCCTACCCTTACCACTCTTCTGCCTTGGAGCCAATACACAGTATTGACTCCAAGACGGAAGGTAAGGGTTTTAAAAAAAAAAAAAAAAAAAAGGATCAGGGGTGGGTTGAGGAGCATTTAAACAAAACCAGGATTAAAATGACTCCTCAGTCAAGAATTGATTCAATCCAAGTGTGCAGCCTTACCTGGATGATTCATACTTGGAACATTTTAAACAGGTGTTTGTAGTTTGCTCACTCTAAATGTGGGCTCTTCATGGTGTGTGTGTGTGTGTGTGTGTGTGTGTGTGTGTGTGTGTGTGTGTGTGTGTGTGTATCTTGGACCCCTATGGCAATCTGGTAAAGCTCATGGATCCCATCTTAGAATAAAATTTTTAAATACTGGAAGGAAATTGTTCATTTCATTTAGAGGTTAGTGAAATTAGAGATGTATATTTTTCCCCTTATTCAACTTCATTGATCTTCTGAAATCTATTCATCTGAGGACTTTCTGTTAAGTGTCTTCTCTCCTTCCCATATGCCACAGGGCACTGCTTTGCAGAAGGCACTGCTTCTATCTACTTCCCTAAATGTAAATCAGTGTGAATTCCAATGTTCTGAAGTTGTGTCAGTCTGCAATCCTGGCTGAGCTGGACAGCTCCTAGCTGAACCAGGACAAAAGGGCCAGCAGTAGTGATCAACACAGGCTGACCTATTACTTGATTCTTTGTTTATACAGCAACAGGGCAGATTAACCAGTTTAGCTGAGGTAGTAAGGCACTCTGAGGAAGAGACAGGAGGTGGCATGCATCAGGCAAAGTCAAACCACTGCCATTACCTTGACCAGACATCCTCTGAGTCTCCAGCCTAAGACCTGAATCCAAGAACTTGGGAATTGCCATGTTCTCTTGACTACTTGCTCTACTTACAGTCAGGCTCTATGACGATACCCATGAAGAAGGGAGCAACTTTTTTTATCATCACCAACACCAGCTGACCAACTACTACAGACAGACAAGTAAGCCCAAGTGCCCTAGGAGTGGTGGCACCCTTCAGCCCACCATTCGTGCTTCTAATATAGGTCTTGAAGCCACTGTCCTAGGAGGCAATCCAAGTAGAGATGTGTCCTAGCAGCTGTTTCTTCAAGTACGATCAACTTCACGTGCTCAGAAGCCAGAGCTAAGGAATTCAAGCAAGATAGAATTCTCACTTCTAACGTCCTTATTGCAATCAAATAGTTCAACATCACAAGCAGACATCATTTTATCACTGGAAATAATATTCAAGAAGACGCATTACTATCTGTATTAATATCTACTCAGATGATTGTAGCTAAAGCCTCCTATATGTTTTCTCCTCATTAATAATATTAATAAAAGTAATATACTTAATAATTGTAATGATGACAATAGCTAGTAGTTATATAGTGTTTTAAGATTAGAAAAGTGATATAATTATATAATGTCACACATGGATTTTTAATAATGTCACATGAATACTATAAATATATTACTTTAACACATATAAAAACGAAATATATATATTAAAATATAAATTGCCTTTGGATGAATGTGTTTTTTAAAAATTTCATTCATTCATTCATTTCTCAGAAAATTATAGCTAAGTAAATTGCCCATGTGCACGATCTGTGTTTCTCCTCCCTAATCTTCAAATAGACTGCTCTAGAGGTTGTTAACTAAAAAGAAGCATCATACAAAGTAGGATATAATGGGGGAACAAAAGAGGTTGAGATGGAGAGTTTTAAGAAAACTTGAGAAGAGAGAGAACACATTCGCCTTGGGAGAGCAAGAATAACTCTTGGAAAAGATATCATCTGAATTATAACTCAAAAAGGAATAAGACTTTAGTTTTAAATTTCTTTCTTCCTCCCCTTCTTTTCCCTTCCCTCATATAATTCTGTAATTCTTTCAAAAAAGTTCATAATCTATAAACAAAGATTTAAATTTACCAGGAGAGCTTGCAATTTTAAAAAACCCTCCTGCAAAGTAGATGTAAATCTAGTGGGGAATGGATAAACAAATGGTGGTAAATAGCTCACATGGAATATTAATGTATCTTAAGAAATGATGAATGTAAGACCATAGAGACATATTGGAAGACTTATATAAATTGATAAAAAGTCAAGGAAGCAGGATCAAGAAAAAAATGTACACAGTGACTATGACAATGCAAACAGAAAGGACTATTACAAAAAAAGAAACTGAATGCTATGGAATTTATTGTCCAAGGTTGACTTTGAAGATGCCTTCTTTTCTTCCTTTACAAAAATGAGAGACTATGGCTGTGGAAAATTGAATATACTGTAATTAATGTATTGAATAGTTTGTTGGACTCTTTTTTTCCTTTCTTTTTTATTCAGTGTTATAAGGGTTGCCTTGTTAGGTGGAGGAGAGGAGTGAATGAAAAAATAACAACAAACTACATGTATAACACTTTAAACAATTTATAACAATTAAAATTATAACAATAAATTGCACACATATCATACACACACACACACACACACACACACACACACACATATATATATATATATATATATATATATATATATATATATATATATATATATATAGACACAAAGGTTTATTTGTAGAGGGATTCCCCCTCAACCATTGAAAAAAGACATTTTAATCAAATAATTGCCTCCTTTACTTTGAGTTTCTATGTATTATAGAGGCCACCTCTGAAGATGAAGAATGGGTGAGTGGCATCCTAGATAATCCTGTTTATAAATACTTGACTCTCCAAAGATTAATTTATGGAATCCATCCAAAAATCCTCTTAGCCTGGTTTCGGGGATATAATAGAAATAGACATAGTCCTTTCCCCACTCAATTTTCAATTTGCTCATCTGTAAAATGAGAGAGGTGGACTTAATCATCTCTAAGGTCTGTCTCTTGCTCTAAATTCTAGGGTCCTCTTAAAGATTATCTCATTGAATCATAAAAGCACAGAATCTCAGAGAATGTCTAGTTCAACCTGTGCCTCAGGACCCCAAATTATAATAGCCTGTAAAAATCATCCTCTAGCATCTGTTTGAAACCTTAAAATGATGAGGAGGCCATTTCCTCTTTTTTTAAAAGCCCTTTCTTTCATCTTAAAATCCAAAATGTTTATTGGTTTCAAGGCAAAAGAGTGATGAGGGCTAGGAAATAGGGGTTAAGTGACTTGCCCAGGGTCATCCAGCTAGTAAGTGTTTGAGACCACTTTTGAACCCAGGAGATTTCCCATCTTTAGGCTTGACTCTCAATCCACTGAGAGACATAGCTGCCCTCTGGAACCATTTCCTCTTGAAGTAGCCCTTACCACATTTGGCCAGCTCTACTTACTAGGAAATCTTCCTTTACATCAAATTGAAATCTACCTTACTACAAGATTTACCCAATGTTCCTAGTTCTGCCTTCTGGTGCTAAGTAGATCAAAACTCATACTAGTTACACATGATAGACCTTTAAATCTATTTTTACAGCTCTAAGGGAACTCAGAAGTCATCTAATCTAACCTCTTCATTTTACAGAGAGAACTGAGGGGCAGGGTAAATGAGTTGCCCAAATTCACATAGGGATCAAATGTGATAGGTGGTGTTCAAACTCAACTCTGAATCCTATTGTCAGTACCTTTCCTCTGCATAAATGGTAAGACTTGTCCTTCTTAATTCTAAAGAATTTCTCCTCCTTTAATATTTCTTCAATACAGTACTCCGCTTAAGTGCACAACATCTTTTTTTCTATACTATGGCATTCTTGGGATGGGGGTGGTAAAACTGTAAACAGTCAGGTAAATCACAGGTATTCAATCCTGCTGTTTTGAATCTGCCCTTTAAACTCATCTCTTAAGATATGAATTCTTCTTTGCAGAATCTCAAACTCACCTTTTGGAGCTAGATACATTTTTTTCCCTGCTGCCCTTGGATCTCTAATTTTGTAGATTATCTTTTCTGGCTCTTCTCATTAACATCTTTATCCAATCTCTTTTCTCTGATCAATTCAAACAACCTTTCCCTAGTGGCTGCTTCCCACTTTCAAGCTTTTTTGGCTCCACTACCCCCAGCTGACTCTATCCTTTGTCCTTCTCATGGATTAAGTGCCCCTTTTGCTACAACTGTAGTTTTCTATAAAATTTGTACTTGTAACCTCTATTAACTCAAACTGCCTTCTGACCCCATGATTTTTCTAAATCAGGTCTTATTGCACTTCATCTCTGTGTCTTCCCAGTCACCCAGTGTCTCTAAATAGTTTTCCATATTTTTTCTTCCATTTCACATGCTGGTGTCCTCATATTTTTCATTCATTCAACAATTTTCCCTTGGATAATTTTGGTGAAAATTGATAAGACTTATATGAACTGATACAAAATGAGGTTAGCAGAACCTTAAAAACAATCTATATAATAAGAATAACATTATAAAGACAAACAACTCAACTTAAGCACTTTGATCGATGCAATGCGCTACCATGAAGGCACATTATAGGCTGAGAACTGATGAGTTTCTAAGTAATCCTCCTGGTTCTATCTTCTTGGGTCAAACGAAAGAAGACTAATCTTCTATCAGTTAGCAATAACGTCTTGTCAACCAACTGGCATTTGAACAGCTTGGCTATCATTTGGTTACAGTAACCAATTCCATTTCCTTTTTTTTTTTTTTTTAATTCTTACCTTCTTTCTTAGAATCTATGCTAAGTATTGATTTCAAGGCAGAAGAGAGGCAATTAGAGTTAAATGTCTTGTCCAGGGTCACCCAGCTAGGAAGTGTCTAAGTTCAATTTTGAATCCAGGACCTCTTGACTCCAGGCTATCCACCAAGCTACTTAGCTCCCCCAACCACTTCCTTTTCATTGATTATATAACCATTCTATTTCTTATTTTGTTTTTAGTAACCCAATATGTCACTGCTGACTCTTTTCCTCTAAGGCAGTGACCCCCAAAGTGGGTGCCACTGCCCCCTGGTGGGTGCTGCAGCAATCCAGGGGTGGTGATGGCCACAGGTGCATTTATCTTTCCTATTAATTGCTATTAAAATTTAAAAAAAAATAATTTCCAGGGGGCTAAGTAATATTTTTTCTGGAAAGGGGGTGGTAGGCCAAAAAAGTTAATAGTCTAAGGCCACACATCCTTATTTCCTTCAATCAATCCTCCTACAACAGTTTCCCATTTACCTTCACCCTGTCAGTGCCATTCTTAAAATGGTATGCCCATGATTGAACTCAATAACCCAGATGTGATCTGATCTCTAAGGTTTTTTCCAATGAAGAGATTCTAAGATAATGGCATTTAATAGAGATAGAATCATGGTCTTCCATTAGGGTTTGAAAAAAATCAGTTTAACTATTATAAGATGAGGAAGACAAAGCCAGTTAGATTTTCCTCTGGAAAAAGTCTGAAGGTTTTAAGGGACTATAAGCTCCATGTGGGTCAGTAATATAAAACAGCAGCACCTTCCACCCTAAAGAACTAAAATAAAATTAAGTGGCACTAAGAAACATGGAGTGTCCAGGCTGGGAGGTGAATAGTTCATTGATCTGCTAAAATTCACTTGTGGGGGCAGATAGGTAGCTTAGTGGATTGAGAGCCAAGCCTAGAGATGGGTTGTCCTGGGTTTAAATCTAGCCTTGGGGACTTCATAGCTGTTTAACCTGGACAAGTCATTTAACCATATTATCTAGTACTTACTGCTCTTCTTCCTTGGAAGTGATACACAATATTGATTCTAAGATGGAAAGTAAGGATTATGCCCAGCACTCTATTCATTACATGATGTCTCACTAAGTCTTCTCTCCTCCAAACTACTTTCAAGTAAGGTTGACTCTTTCAAAGAGTGTTTGCATGGCATAACCTTGAGGTCCCCACCCCCAACAACCCCCTCTCTGCTCCACTTTATTTAAGTCCTTCCTAGAGTCATGCCCTAAGCTAAACACAATGATCCAAGTGAATTTTATTTTTTTTAAATCCTTACTTTCCATCTTAGAATTAATATTGTGTATTGATTAAAACAAATAAGGGGCAGCTAGGTGGCTCAGTGGATTGAGAGTCAGGCCTAGAGATGGGAGGTCCTGGGTTCAAATCTGGACTCAGACACTCCCTAGCTGTGTGACCTTGGGCAAGTCACTTAAACCCCATTGCCTAGCCTTTACCACTCTTCTGCTTTGGAATCAATACTATGTAGGTAGGTAAGGGTTCAAAAAAGTAATACCAGACAATAGAAAGTAAAAATATAAATATTAAACATTAAAAAAAAAGAACAAATAGTCTCTGAGATCCCTTCCAACTCAGCTACCAAAATAATCTTCTTAAAGTGAAGGTCCAAACATGTCAACCTCCTCAATAAACACCAGAGACTCGCTGTTACCTCCAGGATCAAATATAAAATCTCTTGTTGCCTTCACAACCTGATCCCTTCCTATGTTTCTCCTCCTTTTAAACTCTACTCTTCTCCACATACTATATGGTACAACCACACTGGCCTTCTTGCTGACCTTGCATCTCTTTAATCTGAACCCAGATTGTCCCCTCTATCTGGAAAGCTCTCCCTCCTCATCTCTTCTGCGTGATTACATTGATTTCCTTGAAAATTCAAATAAATCTTCATTTTTTGAAGGAGGCCTTTCCTGGCCCTGTCTCACCCCATTCCCCACCTATAACCTCCTTCTGAGATGACCTTCTTCCTACTCTATCTACACCTTGTATTTATAATTGTTGGCATTTTTTGGCTTTGTTGGAACATGAACTTCTTGAGTGGAGGGATTAGGTTTTTGTCTTTTTTTTTTTTGTGTGGGGGTCAGGGTATCTCCAGTGCTTAGCACAATGCCTGACATATATACTTGTTAAATGCTTGACTAACTGACTAATAGGACATAATTTTCTTTTAATAAATTTGTCTAAGAGACAGATTCATATTGATATACTGAGGTCATTAGATAACTACTAGCTAACTCGAGGATACATTCATAAATTTTGGATTTGTCATTCAAGTCTAAATGATCTTTAATTAAATCAATAGAAATCTATGAGTTTTAAGCATTTGCTAAGGAGTGTTAGTCCATTCTTTTTTCATTTGACTTATCTGTCCCTGTAGATTTTGGGGTGACCTCTCCTGTTTCTAGGAGCCTTCAACAAAGTGAGCACAAGACTTACATGATGGAAGGGTATTTTCATTTTAGAGCTGAGAAGGCTATATTCTATTGAGGTGATGTGACTTAGGGTCACATTACTAGTTAGGAGCACAGAAGGGACTAGAATCCATCTCTTATCAGCCTGGCACATAATAAATGCTTAATACCCTATCTATCTATCTATCTATCTATCTATCTATCTATCTATCTATCTATCTATCTATCTATCTATCTTCATATCTCTCTCTCTCACTATCTACTTCTGTCTGCCTCTCTCTCTGTCTATCCATGTCTCTATCTGTTTGTCTCCCATTTTAGTGCCCTTTTTTCCTAGTCCACATTCCTACATCTCTCTATATCAGTAGATCTTTTCTGGCTACTGTCGCTGAGGATGGAGGGCAAATCCAAATAACCCAGAATACATTGTACTTGTGGGGCTGCCTCAGGAGATCTCCACACTTAGAGATACAGAATCTGAACCATCAGTCTTCTATGGCTTGTGAGGATTGACTGAAGTATTGAAGACTTCATCTCAAGAGACTTGGTAGGACTTAGGTGTGGTTATGGATTTTATTCCTTTTTTTAGTATCTAAAAATACTTTTACTCTATAGAGCATTGTTACAAGTTGTTGCCATCTATCAATATTTAATTTGTGTTAACTGATTTCTAGATATGCATATTTTATACATGCACAATATATTTTATGAATAGAAATAATTTGCTTTTATGGGTTTGTATGTTTTATTTGAATGAAAAAGTTTTAGTGTTTGCAACCTGAAAAGACAAAATTTAATTTCCACTCATTAGCTCTGTGATCCTGTTTCCTGTTGTCTTTGGTCCTGTTGTCTCAGTTTCCTCATCTTTAAAATGAGGTGGAGAAGGAAATGGTAAATTGCTCCAGTATCTTTGGCAAGAAAACCCCATCTGGGGTCATCAAGAGTCAGACATGACCAAAACAAATGAACACCAACAACGCTGAACTTGCAGTTAATGAAAACCCTCAGATCTCTCCCTGTCCCATCCCTCTCTTTTTTCCTCTTTCTTCTTTGTCTTTGTCTTTTCTCTCTTCTTTAGCCCCCCCCTCTTCTCTCTGACTGTCTGTCTCTCTCTGCCTGTCTCTATTTCTCTCTGTGTGTGTATCTTATGTCTGTCCTTCTCTGTCTTTGATTGTTTATCTCTCTGTTTTTCTCTAAAAAAAAAAAAACTCAAGATACCACTCACTGTACAACTTTAACTGTCATTAAAGATGCTGATAATCAGTCTAGGGGACAAAGGTATAAACATAAACATCACTATCAGCTTTTCAAAAATGTTCTCCTGGTCCATTGAAAATATTGGAGTAATATTAGGCAGACAAGATTTTGCCACCACATATGGTTCTGATACTGAATCCATCCCTATTTAGTCACTTTGCCAAGCACGGGGAATAGAAAGAGGCAAAAGACAGTTCCTTCCCTGAATGTCTGCTGAAACTGGCATGTAATGTCTTAGTGTGAGCATTTACACCTAGGAAACTGGCAAATGCTGCAAAGTGAGACTTGAATTAATGTTTTGCTGGTGGTCTTAATTTAAGAAAGGAATATTAATAATGTAGATTAAACTTAAGTATATCATGTGTATAGATTTTTTTTCTCACTGAGATGGTTGTTAAACATTTACCAGGACATCCCTGAAAGTCACACTTGTTTTCTTATCCCCATTCCAACCCTCTCAATCTAATAAGATCACATACAACATGATTGGGGATGTAGACTCGAAACTACCACACCAATGCAACTATCAACAATTTGGAAATAGGTCTTGATCAATGACATGTTAAAACCAGTGGAAAAGTGCATGGGCCATGGGTGGGGGGAGTGCGGGGGGTGAAGGGGAAAGTAGGAGCATGAATCATGTAACCATGTTAAAAATGAATATTAATAAATGTTTAAAAAAGATCACATACATATATAGGGTGTCTCAGAAGTCTTAGTGGATTTTTAAGGTATTAAAGTTCTCTCTCTCTCTTTTTCTTCTCTCTCACTCTTCTCTCTCTCTTCTCTCTTCTTCTCTCTTTTTTCTCTCTCTCCTCTCTCTCTATCACTCTCTCTCATCCACCTATCCATGTATATATGTATGCATATAATATATATGAGTATATATTTATTCATTCATTTTTCCTCTTCCTTTCTTTTCCTCCTTCCCTTTTTTGCATCCTTTCCTTCCTTGCCACTCTGCTCTGTCACTGCATCTCTGTAACTTTGTTCTTTCCCCTCTCTGGACCTCGGTTTTTTTATCTAAAGTATGAATGGAGTGGATAATACATTTTTGAAAGTTCCTTCCCACCTTAATATTCTATGAAATTCTGAATTAGAATGATTGGCCCAGGATAGTTGTTAAAAATAACATACAATTATCCAAATGGACTTCTGTTTACTTCCCAAAGCTTTGTGTAGTTTAGACAGAGCCCTAGGATTCTCTAATGTGCTAGGTCAATCAATTGGCTCTATGTCCACTAGTTTTCTCTCTGGAGAAGAGAAAAAAAACTCTCTTAGGCCAGTTTTCCTATACCAACCCTTTCCTACCTAAACTAAATGTTTGCTCAGTTGTAAATCTGCAACTTACTGTTGTTGTCAGCAGCTGTGGGAACCAATTCCCTGTAATCAAACCCACGGAGGCTGTAATTTCCAGGCCCAGCATCAGATTTTTCAGGCCAGCTATGATGGGAGCACTCAGTTAGGTACTTGTAACTTTATTGCTCTACTTAGTTTGAATAGAAATACTTTACATATACCTTTCAGACTAGAGGATACAGAGCTGGTTTCTCTATTTTTTTTTCCTGGGGCTCTGGCTTCCCACATCTCCCAGAGTAGTAGCTCATGTCTTGGGAGCAGGAATCTGGGGAGTTCAGTAGAAGTATCCTGAAGAAGTGCAAGGTCTTAGATTTATCATCTGCCTATTCCAGGGATCAGTCACTATGGAGGTAGGGTGCCTGTCACCAAGAGTCATTTATGGAGAATTTTTCTTCCATTTCCCACCACATACATTATTCTTTGCTCTTCTCATCCCTCTTCCAAACTTCCTGATTTACTTCCAGTCTCCTATTATAAGCTGTGTTATATTCTCTCTTGCTTCATCTATCAAAACTATTGCCAAATATTGCCATTTTTACCTCCACAATATCTCCAGCATTTAACCTCTTCTTTCTAATCAGATAAATAAGCACCTTAATTCAGCCTCTCATCACCTCTAACCTTGCTAGAGTCATTGGTTTCTCTTCCAACATCTCTTCTCCTCACTTCAATGTATCTTCCATCCAGGTGCTAACATGGTTTTTCTCAAGCTCAGATCCGATCATTGTCACTCCTTGCTCAATCAACTGCAGTAGCTCCCTATTGCATTTAGGATAAAATAAAAACTCCTTTGTTCAGCCTTGAATGCCCTTCACAGATGGACCCCAATTATCTTTCTAGCCTCTCTATCCACTAATTGTCTATCCACTGAGTGCCACTTGGTTGTTTTCTAGATGAAGCCTTTCCTGATTTTCCCAGCTGCTAGTGTCCTTACTCCAAAATTTATTTTTCGGTTGTGTCCAACTCTTCATGACTCTGTGTACCACTCTCCACAGAGTTTTCTTTTGTCTTAATTTTAATTTTTTTCTGGGTAATAAATGTATTATAATGCAAGATATATTTCTATATTGTTCATTTTTAAGTGAATAATGTTAGAAAACCAAAACTCCCAAACATATACCCAAATAAACAAGTGAAACATTGTCTGCTTTCATCTGCATTCAGACTCTAATAGATCTTTCTCTAGGCATGGATAGTAATCTTTGTCATAAGTCCCTCAGAACTGTCCTGCATCATTGTATTGTTGAGAGTAGCTAAGTCTATCACAGTTGATCCATTCCACAATATTACTATGTACAACTTTTCCTGGTTCTGCTTATTTCACTCTGAATCAGTTCACTTAGGTCTTTCCAGCTCTTTGTGAAATCATCCTGTTCATCATTCCTTCCAGTTATTAATATTTATTTCATCAATATCATATACCACAATTTGTTCAGCCAATCCCTAATTGATGGATACCCCTTTAGTTTCAAATTCTTTGCCACCACAAAAAGAGCAGCCATAAATATTTTTTTTACTTATTTTTTTTTTAATTTTAAACCCTTAACTTTTGTGTATTGACTTATAGGTAGAAGAGTGGTAAGGGTAGGCAATGGGGGTCAAGTGACTTGCCCAGGGTCACACAGCTGGGAAGTGTCTGAGGCCGGATTTGAACCCAGGACCTCCCATCTCTAGGCCTGGCTCTCAATCCACTGAGCTACCCAGCTGCCCCCCAGCCATAAATATTTTTGTCCAAGTAGGTCCTTTCCACTTTCTTTTATCTGTTTGGGATGTAGACCTAGTAGTAGTATTACTGGATCAAAGGGTATGTATTGTTTCATAGCCTTTTGGACATAATTCCAAATCGCCCTCCAGAATGGTTGGATTAGTTCATAGTTCCACCAGCAAGGCATTAGTGTCCCAATTCTGCCACATCCCCTCCAACATTTATCATTTTCCTTTACTGTCATGTTGGCCAATCTAAAAGGTGTGAGCTGGTACCTCAGTGTTATTTTAATTTGCTTTTCTCTCATAATGGATTGAGAACACTTTTTCATTTGATTATTGATAGCTTTGATTTCTTCATCTGAAAACTGCTTATTTATACATAGCCTTTGACCATTTGTCAATTGGGGAATGATTCATACTCTCATAAATTTGACTCAGTTCTTCATATATTTAAGAAATGGGACCTTTATAAGAGAGGTTTGTTGCAAACCCCATCACCCAGTTTGTTGTTTCCCTTTTGGTTGCATTTGTTTTGTTTGTGCATAAACTTTTTAATTCAATATAACCAAAATTATTCATTTTACATCTTGTAGTATTTCCTATCTCTTGTTTGGTTATCAATCCTTCCCTTCTCCATAGATTTGACAAATAAACCATTCTATGTTTCCTAACTTACTCATAATTTCACTTTTTATGTCTAAATCACATATCCATTTTGACCTTATCTTTGTATAGGGTATGAGATATTGATCTATGCCTAATTTTTTGCCATACTGTTTTTCAGTGTTCCAAGCAGTTTTTGTTGAATAGTGAGATATTATCTCCAAAGCTGGGATCTTGGAGTTTATCAAACACTAAATTGCTGAGGCCATTTACCTCCATGGGGTTTTCTTGACAAAGATACTGGAATGGTTTTGCCATATCCTCTTCCATTGGATTAAGGCATGCAGAGGTTAAGTGACTTACTTAGCACCACACAGCTTAAACAAACAAACAAACAACACATAAATAATCAAGCAAAATAAATAAATAATAAAAGAAATTAGTATCAGAGGCTAGATCTGAACTCAGATTTTTTTTGCTCCCTGGCCCAGCATTCTATCCACACTCCCAAATAAGTGTCTCCTAAATTATATTTTACTCTCTCAGATTATCTTATATTTATTTTGAATGTATTTTTCTAAGTACATATTGCCTAAGAAAGTTCCTTGAGAGCAGAGATTGTTTTCATTTTGTTTCTTGTGTATCTCGAATACTTAGCAAAATGCCCGGTTGGTAGGAGTATAATAAATGCTGGTTGATTGACCTCTCTTCCTCCTGATTTTCTCTTGCTCTTCTCCAAATCTCTTTTCCTCCTCTCTCAACTCCCCTTCCTCTTTTTCTTTTCAATTTCTAATACATCTATACCAGCAGCTGTGCTCAGGATCAAAGATGTTTGATCGTTGTTCATAGAATGAAGAGTACATTGGCCTATTGGCCAATATCATTGTCTTCCTTGTAGAATAGAAAGGAGGGGATGTTTTTTTCTTTTGTCTTTGTATCAGCAGCACCCAGCAGAATGGCTGGAAGATTTCTTTTTGATTGCATTTGTGATTTTATTGGAATAAGGAACTGATTGAATAAACTCCTGAAAATGCAGATGAACACTTTATTCTATATCTATCTATCTATCTATCTATCTATCTATCTATCTATCTATCTATCTGTCTATCTATCTATCTATCTATCTATCTATCATCTATCTATCTGTCTGTCTGTCTATCTATCTATTTGGTGGCTAGAGGGTTGGTGTGTATACATACACCCTCCCCCCATATATACATATATGTGTGTATGTGTATATACATAGGAATGTGTGTGTGTGTGTATGAGAGACAAAAAAGGAGAAACAAAGACAGAGAGAGAACACTAGTTGTTTGGGGGGGGGGACAGAGAAATTAAATCATTTGCCTAGAGCATGCTAGTATATGACAGAGGTAGGACTTAAATTAGCATCTTCTTAATTCTGAGGCTGAGTACAGTCCATGCTGTCTCTTGCCTTAAACATTATCATTGTTGTTCAGTAATGTTCAACTTTTTGTGACACCTTGGACCAAAGCACTGTCCAATGCTGTCCGTGGTTTTCTTCACAAAGATACTGGAGTGATTTGCCATTTTCTTCTCCAGTGAATTAAGGCAAACAGAGGTTAAATGACTTGCCTGGAGTTACACAGCTAGTAAGTATCTGAGACAGGATCTGAACTTTAGTCTTCCTAACTCTAGACCCATAACTCTAACCAATGGGCAACCTAGCTTTATCTCCTTAAATACAGTAGATGCTTAATTTGTTTGCTGAATGCGGAAAAGAATGAAGGAATATCAATAGTGACGGAAGAATAATTAACAAACTCATGGATTATTCTTCTATATTTCTCTCCAAATTTTGGTTTTATTGAAGACTTCTGCTTTGACAGAAGATCCTTAGCAAATGAAATTATATTTTAATTTTCAATGAATCATATATTTTATGCCAATGGGCCAGGCCATGCTATTACTGACTTTTATTGAGGGGTCAAAAACTTTGTTTAAAATCTGTGTAGGTGAGTAGTTGTAAACCCCATGTTTGCCTGGATTTAAAAGGCTTTAGATTTTTAATATCCTAAAATTCCAGCAGATGGTGATACTACTACATGAAAGAAGGCTCTCTGCTCTAGTTCTGGAATCTGCATTATTGGCAGCATGTGATGGGCTGAAGAATGTCCAGAGGAAGGTGACAAGGGCATGGGATACTCCCAACTACCTCTCTACAAAAATAAGTTGATGGAACTCCACACATTTAGCCTAGGGAAGGGTTTAGTAAATCACATAATAAATATTTTTACATATTTAAAGTGTTGCTGTGCAGAAGGAATAGGAATGCCCTGTTTTTATTCAAGAATGAAGAACTTGGAACAAAATGAAATCCTACAAATTAATAATTCACCTGAATATGTAAAAAAATCTTCCTGACAATTAGAGTTGTCCATCAGTAATAATAATAACTGACATCTTCATAGCCCTTACTCTATGCCAAGCACTGTGCTAAATGATTTACAATTATTGTCTCATTTGATTCTGACAATAGCCCTGGGAAGTAAGTGCTATTATCATTACCATTTACGATTTTCTTCGCAAAGATATTAAAATGACTTTCCATTTCCTTCTCTAGCTCATTTTGTGAGGAAAGTTAGGCAAATAGGGGTTAAGTGACTTGTCCAGGGTCACATAGTTAGTAAATATCTAAGGCTAGATTTGAACTCAGGTCTTCCTGATTCCAGGCCCATCTTTCCATCCGCTGTGTTACTTAGCTTCACCCAAAGCTAATGGGGTTTCTATTACTGGAGGTCTTCAGTTCTATAACTGGATGACCATTGCTTAGAAAAGTTATAGGTTTATGGTAGGTCCTGGACTAGATGGGTTCTGAAATTCCATCTCCCAAACTTTCAATTCTTTCTTCTATGATCTATAAACTTAAATAAGATATATCTCCACTTCATGTAGTAGGAAGTAAAAGTCCTTCCCCTTTTAAAAAGTAAGTTAGAGACAACAAACATAACATAATGGACAGAAAACTATTTTCAAAGTTAGAAAGACTAGGAGATGAATCAGTGTTTGTCACTTTTTTAAACCTTTAGTTTTTTGTTTTGTTTTGTTTTGTTTTTTAGTATCAGCGCTACGACAGAAGAGCATAGGTGATTGGGATTAAGGGACTTGCCCAGGGTGCAACAATTAGCAAATATCTGAGGTCAGATTCAAATCTAGGTCCTCCCAACTCCAAGCCTGGTGCTCTATCCATTGTGCTACCTACCTGCCCTTGAAGGCATATTTTTGATACATTCTGATTTGTGACCCTGGAAGAGTCACCTAACCTTTAAGTGTTCTAGGCAATTCTCCTTAACAACAAACGACAGGGGGCAGCTGGGTGGCTCAATGGATTGAGAGTCAGGCCTAGAGATGGGAGGTCCTAGGTTCAAATCTGACCTCAGACACTTCTCAGCTGTGTGACCCTGGGCAAGTCACTTAATTGCCAATCCCATTGGCCTCAGTTTTCTCATATATAAACTGAGCTGGAGGGAAAAATATGGCAACCACTCTAGTATCTTTGCCAAGAAAACTCCAAATAGGGTCAGGAAGAATATGACATAACTGAAAAATGATTAAACAACAATGGGTTAGAGCAGATGAACTTTGCTGCCTCCTCCAACTTTGGAATTCTGTCATTTTAGAGACCCCCTCATCTTATGGATGATATTTGGAGAGGGAGAAGACTAGAGGATTTGAGATCTGAGAACCTGGTTGAGATCATGGCTCTGCCACTTATTATCTATACAAGGGACCCAGCAGATAGGGAATCAGAAGAGATTGATTCAGAAACTGTCTTTGACTTGATCGTTGCAACCTTAAGCAACTTATTTGTCTCCTCTTGGACTCAACTCTCTCATTCATAAAATGGAGAAAGTGGGCTAGATGGCCCATAAAGTCGCTATAATCAACAAATACTGTGACTGCTTCTGAATGTGCATCCTATAGTCAACAGAAATATATCTGATATGGTCCTTTCCAAATCTAAGTCTATGATCCTATGACTTTGGGCAAAATGTTTTGCTTCTCTGGGTGAGACATAATTTGTTCAGCTGTAAAATGGGGATGGGTAGCTATGTGGCACAGTGGATTGAATGACTAGCCTGGAGTGAGGAAGGCTTATCTTAGTTCAAATCTGCCCTCAGACACTTAGTAGTGTGTGACCCTGGCGAAGTCACTTAACCCTTTTTGCCTCAGTTTCTTCATCTATAAAATGAGTTAGAGAAGGAAACGGCAAATTATTCTAGTATCTTTGCCCAGAAAATCCTAAATGGAGTCAGGAAGAGTCATACATGACTGAACAACAACAAAATGGGGCAGGGATGGACTAAATCAACTCTAAGATGCCTCTCAAATCTAAACTCTATCACCAATGAAACAGTCATAAATATTCATGGCCATACAGGTGGCCTATTCCAGAAGTGGGACTTGGGCATAGCTGAGATTTGAAATCAGGTCTCCTGACTCCTGGTCCAATACCCTTCCTTATCATCATTTTAGAAGACAGTTTTGTTCTAATTCACAGGTGAATGGGGAATGAACTTCCTCAAAGCTGTGGCAAACTGTGGCAAAGTGAATGTGTGTGTGTGTGTGTGTGTGTGTGTGTGTGTGTGTGTGAACTACAAATATGGATAACAGAAAAGTTTTTCTATGAAATCAGTTTTGACTTCCCACCTTTACCTTTACCACTGTCTTTCTCCTTCACTCAGCAGAATCATTATTCTGGCCTGTTGAAACTTATTGAGAAAATAGAATCCTCAGTTCACAGTGTCTTCTTAATGGGCATACCATATGAAACGGGAATGTACCTGAAACACAGGGCTAGGTGCTGTTTAAAACAAGGATGGCAGAAGATTGATAGGAAATGGACCCCAAAGACTAATGCTCAGAAAGAGCCAAGTTCCCTGTAGTGTGGAGGAATCTTTATTACTATAACTAAAGTGGTCAAAAGACTCCCAGTTGAATTCCCTACAAAACCTAAGAACAGTAATGTGGACAGAAATGAGTGGAGAAAAAAAAAAGATGACAACCAGCTGTCAGCCCAGAAGGCAACTGAAAGCTGGCACTGCACTGACTCTCCTTTATCTAACCTTCTCTTAGTTATCATCCATAGGTTCATCAATTTGAGTTGGAAGGAATTTAGGGTTAATATCCTCCAATTGCCTTATTTTATAGAAAGAGAAACTGAGGCCCAGGAAGGTGGACTTGCCCCCAAATCACGAGGATAATAAGTGGTGCAGCCAGAATTCAAAATTAGGTCTTCTGACTCCAAATTCAGCACTTTTCCCATCATTTCCTATTTACTTCAATAGTCAGTACCAAGCACTGGGCCTGGAGTTAAAAGATCTGAATTAAAATCCTATTTCAAGAGTTGTTTTAATTTGCATTCCTTTATTTAATAGTGATTTGGAATCTTTTTCATAGGACTAAAGATAATTTCAATTTTTTTCATCTGAGACTTGTCTGTTCATATTTGTTGACCTGGGAATTCTCAAGTAGAGAAATGCAAATTAAAACAACTCTCAGGTACTATCTCACCTATCAGGTGGCTCTGGCTAATACAGCAAAAAAGGAAAATGATAAAAGTTGGAGGGGATGTGAAAAAATTGTGACACTAATACATTGTTGGTGGAGCTGGGAACAGAAACAACCATACCAAAGAGCAATATGGAACCATATCCAAAGGGTCATCAAACTGTGCATATCCTTTGATTCATCAATACCACTACTATGTATTTATCCCAAAAGGGTCAAAAATAGGAGAGAAGACCTACTTGTAAAATATATATATTTATAGCAGTTCTTTTTGTGGAAAACTGGAAACTAAGTTGTCTATTAGTCAGGGAATGGCTGAATGAGTTGGGGCATGTGATTGTAATGGAATATTATTGCACCATAAGAAATGACAAACAAGATAATCACAAAAAGACCTGTGAAGACTTATATGAAGTGATGCAAAGTGAAGTGAGCAGAACCAGGAGTATGTTATACATAGTAGCAACAATAGTGTATAATGATTAACTATGAATGACTTGAACTATTATTCAACAATGCAAGGATCCAATAAAACTCCAAGTGACTCATGATGAAAAAAGATACTCATTGCCATTGCCATAAAAGGAACAAATGGAGTCAGAATGCACATTGAAACATAGCATTCTTCACTTTTGTTTCCTCCATGAATTTTTTTTCTATTATAAGCGATATATATCTTGTTTTACACATGAGCAAGATGGAAATATGTACTGTATGATGACATATATTATCTTGGGAAAGGGAGGTGGAAGGGAGGGAGAGAATATGGATAAAAATGTCAGAAAATGATTATTAAAAATTTTATCAATGTGTAATCTGGGAAAAAATCTCAATTTCAGAGATTTATTATTTGTGTGACCATGGGTAACTTCCTTAACTAACTCTGTTTGCCTCAGGTTCCTCATCTGTAAAATGGGGACAATAATAGCATCTGCTTCAGAAGTGTTGTGACGAGGGGGCAGCTGGGTAGCTCAGTGGATTGAGAGCCAGGCCTAGAGACAGGAGGTCCTAGGTTCAAATCCAGCCTCAGACACTTCCCAGCTGTGTGACCCTGGGCAAGTCACTTGACCCCCATTGCCTACCCTTACCAATCTTCCACCTATAAGTCAATACACAGAAGTTAAGGGTTTAAAAAAATTAAAAAAAAAAAAAAGAAGTGTTGTGACGATAAAATGAGGTAATATTTGTAAATTGTCTGGCACCAAGTAAGCACTATGTCAATGTTGGCTATTATTATTATTAGCCAGCTCTTGTGAAAAGAAACTACAAATCATCATTTGGACTAGCTCCTTGCCTTCAGGAAGTTAAGGAATAATTTATCCATATCTGGCAAACTCTTATTGAGTTTTCAAAACTCTTTATGAGTTTTAAATATCTGGAATTCAGGGCCCTCCACTTTCAGCCTTTAATTTTTCCAATCCCATCTATCTCTGATCCTGCCCTGGCCAGATTAACCCCCTTCCAGGGCCTTTGCAGACAAGATACCTGAAGCTTCCCCTGAACTGATAATAAAGAGCTTTCACTTTTTACAGAGCACTTTCCTCTTGGCTAACCTGAGAGGGAGCTAGAGCAAGAATCATTATCCCTATTAGGATTAGGATAATAAGGACACTAAGAGATATTAAACAACCTGTCCATGATCACACAGCTAAGACTTTGATGAATGCTTCATCCAGATTTCTGCTTGTATAGACCAAAGCAACTACACCATAGATAGTCAGTAAGTCAATAAGTTCATCAGTTATCTAACACTTATTAAATACTTTGTACCAGGCACTGTGCTAAGGGAGCACTTAGGTGACACATACTGTGCCAGGTCTGAAGTCAGGAAGACTCATCTTCCTGAGTTCAAATCTGACTTCAAATACTTATAAGTGGTGTGACTCTGGCCAAGTCACTTAACACTTTTTTGCCTCAGTTTCCTCATCTCTAAAATGAGCTAGAGAAGGAACTGGCAAATCACTCAGGGATTTTTGCCAAGAAAACCTTAAAGGAAGTCATTAAGAGTTGGACATGACTGAAAAATGAGAAAAATAGAAATACAAATTGAAAGACACAGATTCCCAATGAATCATTGGATCACAGATTGCCATAGCTCGAAGAGATACTAGAGGCCACCTAATCCAACCGAAATGAACACAATAGGGGAAATGACTTTGAATTTTACCAAGATTGCACAGCCATATGAGATAGAAAGGGGGAAACTGCCATCTCGCTGGGAGTTATTTGATGCTATCTTTTCTTTAGGATATAAATTTTTTCAAGGCAGGGACTATTCCATTTTCTTTGCATTCTTAGCCTTTAATATAATGCAATCATATGATGGGGCAACTGGGAGACTGCCTGGAACCAGGAAGACTCATCTTATTGGGTTCAATTCCAATCTCAGATGCTTACTAGCTATTTGATCCTGGGCAAGTCACTTAATCCTGTTTGTTGCCTTAGAATTATTCATCTATCAAAAGAGCTGGAGAGGAAAACGGCAAATCAGTCCAGTATCTTTGCCATGAGAACCCCAAATGGAGGCACAAAGAGTTAGACATGGCTTAAAAAAACAAACAAACAACTAAAACAACATCCTCCTTGACAGCTAGGTGGAGCAATGGATAAAAGCACCAAACCTAGAGTAAGGTAGATATGAGTTCAAGTCCAGCTTTGGACACTTATAACATCATTCATTTGATAGTGGAAGAAACCAAGTCCTGGGAAGGGGAAATAACTGAGTAAAATTAGGATCTGGGAATATTTAGCTTAGAGCGGACTTAATAAAAACAAACTAATAATAGTAACAACATAAAAAAAATAACTGCAGTTTTCATAGTGTTTTAAGGTTTTATGAATTCCTTTCTTTACACCTGCAAGGTAGATAGTGCCAGTCGGATTGTCTCCATTTTACAGATGAGGATGGTAAGGTTAAGAGCTATGGTTTTCCCCTTTTTCACAAAGTTACTTAATGAGATTCAGGGCTCTGAGCCTTCTAATTCAAAGTCCATAGTTCTTTCCGTTACATCACAGCTGCCTCTCATGATTGCTGTCTTCAAACATTTGATGGGCTTTCATGTGGAAAATGGATTAGACTTGTTCTGCTTGGCCCCAGAGGGCAGAACCAGGAAGTTACAGGGAGACAGATTTCCACTCAGCATAAAGAAAATTTCCAAACAATTAGAGCTGTCCAAAAGTAGACTTGGCTGCCCCTGACAGTAGCAAGTTAACTGTCACTAGGGTTCTTTAAGTGGAGGCCGGATTAGCATTTGTCAGAGATGTTGAAAAATTGGATTCTTATGCTTTAGGTAGAGGTCGGGCTGGATGACCTTTGAAGTCTCTGCCAACTCTACAATTCAATGATTCTAGTAACTCGCCCAGGGTCCCACAGCTCTTTAGGAGTAGAAAGATCAGAAATCGGGTATCCTTATTTCCAGCCCAATGTTCTTTCTAATGATTCCAGGACTCTATTTTTTCACCACATAAAGCCTGTTCTTACCCACATGTAGACTGGCTTTTATCTGTATCATTTTACTGAAACAGCTCTCTAGGTCCACTGAGTACTTCCTAGGTCCAACCCAATAACACTTTTCTTTGCATCTTCCTTCTCTTTGGCTTCCATTCAGCATTTGATAGAACAGCTTCTTTGTTCTTTTTTTTTTAAAACTTATACATTCTGTCTTAGAAGCAATACTAAGAATCAGTTCTAAGTCAGGAAAATGGTAGACTAGTCAACTGAGATTAAGTGACTTGCCCAAGATCACACAGCTGGGAATTATCTGAGGCCACATTTGAACCCAGGACCTTCTGTTTCCAGGTGTAAGCTCTCTTTTCATTGAGCCACCTTGCTTCCCTGGCTCCTTCCTTCTAGAAACTCTCTCTTTGGGTTTGCAAGATTAAAAACAGAGCAAACAAACAAAAACAAAGCATTTTGGGGTGAGATTATGGCCCTTCACAACTTGGTTTCTTTTTTTTGTTGTCTTAGACTTTGTTTCTGGTCTCATTTTCCACCAGCCAAACATCAGAGGGTGCCTGAAGCACCTGCTGGATGCCATATACTCAAGCGATCCTGAATTGACATCAGGAGTCCAAGTCTTCATTTCCCTGAACTAACCCAGTCTCAAGGATGGTCTCAATACCTTTTAAGGGACATTTGCTTCCATTAGCCAAGATTGCAGAGGAAGGAACCTTCTGAGCTCGCCCAAACTCATCTCCAAGCAACCACAAAAGAAAAAAATTCCCCTTTTCAAATTTTGGAGCAACAGAATCAACAGAAGATAGAATGAAACAGCATTTCATCCAAAGAAAATGTAGAGGGGCAGCAGGAAAGATCCATCTTGTTGGGGTAAGAAGTGAGAATAATGGAATTAGCAGTATGAGGAGAGATTCAGTGCAAACATACTGGAGGAACCCTTGGTGGAAGGAGCAACCCTGAAACTTGTAACACTAGGAGAGCTGGCAGCTGAGGAGTAGAATCCACCTAAATACACTGCATGTGGCACCTGAGGAAACTCGGGGATAGTACTCCCTCCATCCCAGAAAGGGAGCAGAGCCTCAACAGAGGCAAAATCAGGACTCCTCCATCCCTCATCCCACACAATGAGTAAAAGACATAGAAAAGATCTGACCTTGGAAAGCTATTTCAGTGAAGCAAAGACCAAAATGCAAGTTCAGAAAAGGACAGCAGGGCTAAAATGGAAATACATGAATGCTTAAAGGCAAATGTGAAAGGCTCAAAATGAACTCCTGGAAGAGCTCAGAAGAGGATGAAAAAAAATAACAAGAGTCTTAGAAAAATGACTTCCCTCCATATACTCTGTGATTCATTGACATTGGCCCTTTTGCTCCTCCTTGCCCAGAGTATTCCATCTGCAAATTTTCTGCCTTTTCACAGGTTATATCATGTCTGGAAGACCTGCTTTCCTAGCTTGCTTTAAGGTCAGCCCAAAGCTTACTTTCTGTGAGAGGTCTTGCCCAATGACCCCACTGCTAGTGTCTTCCTTCTGAACTTACCTCTCACTAAATCTATATATGCAGTTATTTGATATTGTTTTTTTCTATTAGAATATTAGAATATTTCTATTAGAATATTTTTGATGGTAGAGACCATGTTTTCCATTTTCTTTGAATCTTTGGTCTTTAAAATAGTGTCAATAGCATGATGGCACAACAAGGTGGTACAGACTCCTCTTCCTTTGCTCAAATTCAGCCTCAGACATTTACTAGCTGTGTGATCCTGGGCAAGTCATGTAACCCTGTTTGACTCAGTTTCCTCATCTTTAAAACAAGCTGGAGAAGAAAATGGCAAACCACTATAGCATCTTAGCCAAGAAAAACCCAAATGAAGTCATAAAGAGTTGGACGCTAATGAAACTATTTCACAAAAATAAATACACTATAGGTGTTTAATAAATGCTCATTGATTGATTGATTTATCTTAGCCCTTCCTTCTTTCTTGTTTATCTAGACTCATGGCTTTCATTTCCCTTTTTGAATTCTCTGACTCCTTCTGTTATATCCTTTACTGGTTCCATACTTTCCTATTTCCTTCTAGTTATATGAATTCATCACAATTCAGTCTTAGACCATCTCCTTTCTATGTTCTCCCTCAAAGAATTCAAATGATCTCATACTTTCAGGGTTCCTTCTGAGTAGATGACTTTCAAATCCACTTTATCAGCTTGAGATGTGACTATATGTTTATTGTTTACTCATTTTTCACTCTTGTCCAACTCTTTCTGACTCTATTTGGAATATGGAGTTTTCTTGGCAAAGATACTGGAGTAATTTATTTCCTTCTTCAGTTCATTTGACAGATGTGGAAACTAAGGCAAATAGGGTTTAGAGAGACTTTCCCAGCATCATAAAACTAGGAAGTACCTGAGGTCAGTTGAATTCAGGAATATGAATCTTCTTGACTTCTGGTACCACCTATATGCTCCTATATATTTATCATGTTCATTTGGGTCATGTACAATAGTTACATTCTCAATAAGTTTAAAACTACACCCTTAATTTTTACCAACCTGTGCCCCCAAATTTTCTGGACCTCTTAATGAAACTAGCATTTTCTCAATAATTCATTTACAAAGTTAAGGAGTATGAAGATAATTAGGTCATAGATCTAGAGCTGGAAGGAACCCAAAAGGCCATCTAATCAAATACTCCCATTTTATATATGAGGAAGGAGGTTCAGGAAGGTTAAATAACTGTAAAATCACACAGTCAATAAGAAACATATGTAGGTGTTCAACCCTGGTGCTAAGATTCTAGAGCCAGTGTTCATTCCCTATCATGTTTTTATTCCAATCACCCTTGCTTCCACTATCCTTTCTTTTGTATTCACATTCAATCATCTTCAAAAGTTTATTGAGTCTTCCTTTGTAACTACTTTGTTTTTCAGTTTTACTCTCCCAGTCATTGTTCTACTTCAAATAAACTGTCTTACTCTTGTATGTCTTCATTACCACTAGTTGAGATTTCACTGGCCTCGTATGTGGCCTCCTTGCCTTAAGTTTTTTTATATCATGATCCTAAATCTCCACTTTGTGTATGCTACCCCTTTGTTGAAAAATTTCAGAACCTCCTATTTCCTTTAGGATAAAGTGCAAATCTGGTGTTCATGTCCCTTCATAAATTGGGCTCCAAACTCCAATATTGTAGAATCTTAGAATTAGTGAATTAGAAGATGAGTTTAGATGTCATCTAGTCAATTCTAGTCCATCTCAAACATGTTGATCTTGTAGTCTTTGCCTGAAGATTTCCAGTGAGGAGAAATATACTACCATTCATTCATGGTAGCCCCTTTCACTTTGGGGCAGCTTAGAATTTTATCCTTATATCAATCCTAAAGCTTCTTTTCTGCAAATTTTGTTCATGGTTCCCAGTTCTGTCATCTGGGGCTAAGCAAAACAAGTTTAATCACTCTTCCTGATGAGGACCCTCCAGATATTCAAAGATAATTCTCATGATGCCTCCAAAATCTTTCTAATCTTTTTTAAAAACCCTTACCTTCCATCTTGGCGTTAATACTGTGTATTGGCTCCAAGGCAGAAGAGTGGTAAGGGCTAGGCAAGGCAATGGGGGTTAAGTGACTTGCCCAGGGTCACACAGCTAGGAAGTGTCTGAGGCCAGATTTGAACCTAGGACCTCCTGTCTCTAAGCCTGGTTCCCAATCCACTGAACCACCCAGCTGCTCCCAATCTTTCTCTTCTTAATACTCAATCTTCTCCATTTCTTCAAATGATACTTATATGGCACAGTCTGGAGCCCTTTCTTCATGCTAGTTGCCTTACTCTGGAGATTTTATGCATGGCTTATGAATCTCCAGCTAAACTTCTTACACAAATCTTTGGCTTCTGCCAGACCTAGATTTCGTTCCAAGTGGCTTTTGGATGCTTACAAAACACCTAATCCATATTCTGAAGGAGTAAGATTTTCCCCCATAAAGAAGATTTGAACCACAGCAGCATGATCCCGAGCCTAAGTATGGTGGTTTCCAAAGGAGACTGCTTTGATGGGGATGAAATTAATTTAAATGGCTAAATTCAGGATTTAAAATACTGAACCCATTCCTTTTTCATGTCCACATAGCTGGGCATTTCCAGGAGAGGAAGCAGGAAATTTGGCAGCATAGAGGGAGGGAGTAGAGATTAGACAACCAAGAAGGAGAATTTTAAGACAGGGTTGGATCTAGTTCCAAATGGAGAAGATAACCACACTCTTTTTGTGAGACCCTTTAAAAAATGTTCCCTTCTTGTTGTTCAGTTGTGTCTGATTTAATGACTCCATTTGGAATTTTTTTTTTTTGGCAAAGGTACTGGAGTGCTTTTCCATTTCCTTCTCCAACTCATTTTACAGAAGAGAAAATGGAGGCAAATAGAGTGAAATGACTTGCCTAGGATCATATAGTTATTAACTGTCTGATGCCAGATTTGAACTTAGAGAGATGCATCTCCTGACTCCAGTTCTGGTTTTCTCTCCACGGTGCCACCCAACTGTTCATTACACAGGCTATTTATAGAAGTAACATTTTAAATCTTCCACTAGATGGTGGTGTTTAACGTGGAAAGTAATTGAAGGTTGGTGAGGTGGACTCAGGAGCAGCATCAGGGGAAAAAAATCACTTTTATTATTAATGTATTAAGAATGGATTTATCATCCTGGCTCAGCAAAACTATAGTTATTGAGTAAGAAGCTTTATCTCCTGCTAATGTGCAGCTTAACCAGCTCAGTTAGATACAAAGCCAGCTCAAGCCTTTGTCTCCTATTCAGAATAGATGTCCCTGCTGGAGTTGCTGAGGTTTAAACTTTAGCAATAAAAGTCCTGGATCCATTCCTTTTCCATGTCTCCATGGCTGGGCATTTCCAGGAGAGGAAGCATGAAATTTGGCAGCTTGGAGGGAAGGATCAGAGATTAGACAACCAAGAAGGAGGGTTAAAAGGCAAGACTGGATCTAGTTCCAAATGGAGAAGATAACCATATTCTTTTGTGAGACTCAGTTCTAACCCCAGCCAACCTTTGCCTGAATTCTCAAAATAGACTTATTGAGATGTTTTCAGATTATTCAGAGAAAAACCTATCTCCACTCCTAGCAGTTTGGGAACTTTAGTTGATGGTTAATAAAGAATAGAAACAATAAACTTGTTTATGATCTGTAAGTACTATTCTTACAACAGCCCCTCTTCTACCACGAAAGGCCCTGAATGTATTATTATCCTTACTTTATAGATGTGGAAACTGAAGCATAAAGATACAGAGCCATAACCAGGAATATTTGCCCTCCATGATAAATGGCTCAAAGCATGCCCTTACATGAAGTATATATTTGCTGGGGAGAAGAAGACAGAATCCCTGAACTATTGGGGTAAAGTCATTACCTGGGAGTGAAACTAAAACACTAATGAGATGTATGGTATTATTGCTACTATATTCAATGATGATGTTATCACTATCATCATTCTTTTATGTTAAATCATTGATTCTCCAAGAGTCTTCTGGGCAATATGATTGCAGATAATACTAGGAAAAACAGCATATTAAACTCTTATCTTTCATTCCCAAGAAGCAGGGCAAGATATTTTGTTAGATTATTAGCCCAGGTGATAGCTTGTGGAATGAGTATTGGCAGTAAGATAGCTAAGTTTTTGATGGAGGAGAAGGGAGAGAAGTGGTCTGGAGCATAGACCACTATCTTGGGAATAAGGCACCTATTATGAGCATCTAGGTAGCATGAGAACCCTGGCAAACCAAGCGGCAAGATGATAAGTGTTCCAAAAGGAATGTTGAGTTGGCATTAAAGACAAACTCCATCAACTTTGCTGCTTTGCTCAGGTAGAGGGACTTTGGATTCCATTCAATAACATCTATCTGCCTCAGGCGAAGACTAGACACTCAGCTGGAATTCTAGAAACCCTTTCTCTTTTCAAGCAGGGCTCAAGATTGGGCTAAGAGATATGGGGAAGAATGGTAGAGGCTCTATTAGTCATATTTTACAACAGAAAACCTGAAACACAGAAATGCTCCATGACCCAGCTCAGCAGATACCACATCAATCAGAGAGCTAGGAAGGTGACCAGAATTTCTGTTTTCTCAGATCTCCACCAATCTGTCTCTCACTGAGAAAATACCCTATGCATCAATGACTAGAGTAGGAGGTAATATCCCCAGTGTTCCTAAGAATGCTTTATTCTTTGAAAGAACTCTATGCCACATTTCTTGAATAAAACATACTGGAGAAAGGAAGTGGTCTGGGGCCATACTCTGGCATTTCCAAGTGGGCAGCCACATGATTGTTTACTTGAATTGCTTGGGTATTGGTAGAGAAGTCTCCGTAATTACTTTATTATACATGAAGATCAATAGTCTTTTCAAAGTGAGCCTCAGGGGCAGACTGGAAATGACTATATTTACAGAATTGGGGCATTGTGTGTGCATTCAGAGGCAGGGCGGGGTCTGATTATATCCAGATGAATGATGGGGTAGAGAGGATAATGGATGAATGATGGGACTTCTAGACCCAGCAGAACCAGTTATTAGCTGGGTAAGTCCCTTCTCTTCTGTGGGTGTCAATTTCCTCCTCTGCCAAAAAAGGGAGTTTAGATTAACTTTTCTCAAAGGTCCAACTGACATAATTTGACTCTAGGCTTCCATCCTAGGACCCGGGCAAAAACTTGGCCTCATTCAGGTCATTGCCTCCAGGTGTATTGATTGCGGAGAATTAGAACAATTTGCCATCTTCCTTTATTCTCTGGTGGTCCTGTAACTATACCCTTTAAGACCCTGTCCTGTTACCCAGAACCAGGAAAACAGGAGAATAAAGAGATCTCGTCAAGCAACAGCCAATCAGGCAACAAATTAGGTAACAGACCTTCTGTGTCCAAGATACTATGTCCAACATTGAAGTAGCTAATAAGACAAGTAAAATATGGCGCCAAGAAACTGACAAAGGGGTTGAGGAAATAGACATGGAGGATGATAGACCAGACAACTGGGATTATCTACTCCAACCCCGTCATTTTACAGAGTTAAAAACAGAGATAGGGAGGAACTTCTCCAAAGGCATGTAGCCAGCAAGCAGCAGAGCTGAGATTGACAGGATTATAGCTTTAGAGCAAAAAATGACCTCAGAGATAATCTGGTTCAACATTTACATTTTACAGTTAAGGCAACTGAGACCCAGAAAGATTGAGTGATTTACCTGAGGTAGTTAAGGCATAGAGTGGTTAAGCATTCAAGCATTTTTTGTATGTATATAATATATACACACATATATACATATATGACATATACCTAGATATGGTATTGAGTGAGCAGAGCAGAAATAAATCCTCTAAAAGTTCAGAGAAAGTAGAAGAAACTTTGCTTAGGAGTAGTCAGAGAATGCATTAAGGATGAAGTGGGATTTAAGCTGGGTCTTTTAATAGGGTCTTATTCAGATTGGTTGAAAGGGGAGAGAAGGGCATTTAAGGTAAAGGAAATGATGCAGTCAAAGCCAGAGAGAGAGAAATGCACTTAACCTTCAAAAATCACAAACAGAAGAATTCTGGGAAGATGGTGGCTTAGATGGAGCAAATCTTAAAACCTCCACACCCTTTCCATACTGAGATAGAAAACAATGCCCTTCGAGAAGAAAGAGGACCAAATCTAACAACAGAACAGAGTAGGAGGATCCTACTGCTGGACAGCTCAAGATTCTTGAACTGTTGGGTCTGAGGGTATAGAAGGGGAATCCCGGACTCCTACTCCAAATGCTGTGCAGAGTCTCTAGTTGCCCCTGAAATCTCCAGGTGGGCTGGTGCACCAGCCTGGAGAGAGGTCCTTGCTGGCACCTGACTTGGGGAGTTGAACACAAGCACCTGGGAGGTGGCTGGAGGTGAAAGCCAGAGAAACACAGCAAAAATGCTCAGAAGACGGCAGCTTAGATGGAGCCAAACCTCAGACCTCTTGGCTTTACCACACCAAGATAGAGCACAAAGGGCTTCAAGAGGAAAGAAAACCAGGTCAAAGAGCAGGACAGAGCAGGGGGACCCTACTGCTGGACAGCTCAGCAAAAAAAAAAAAAAAAAGCTCTATCTTGTCCCCCCACTTCTTTGTTTTTTCCTCTTGAGGTTTTAGTCTTAGGGCACATTAAGCAATACAGACTAATCCAATCAATACAGGCTTAATCCCATCACTTGGACTGACAAGAAATCTTCAGAGGGCAGGGAAACTCACACACCCCTCCTTCATAGACTGCAGAGAAAGTAACTACAAACCTCCATTGCCAGCTGAGGAAGATGTTTCATCAAAGCTCATTAAATCTATCTGCTTAGCCTAGCAGAACAGAGAAGGAAAAAATATGAGTAAACAACAGAAAAAAGAGAAAAGAAATGACAATTTACAGCTTCTTAAAGGAAGTGAAAAGAGAGCAAATGAAATAGAAGAAGAGGAGGAAGCCCCAGCAAATTGGACACAGGCTTTGGAAGATCTCAAAATTCAATTAACTGAAGAACTTCAGGAACTCAAAAAGCAATCAAGAGAGGCTGAAGACAATTTGAAAAAGGAAATACATGAACTAAAACAAGAAAATAAAGTATTAAAAGCCAGAATTGACCAGCTTGAAAATGAAGCAAAGAAGGCAAAAGATGATCTACAAAGAAAATCAGATCAGAAGGAGAAGGATGACCAAAAACCAGGAATGAAATTCAGTCCTTAAAAAATAGAACTCAACAACTAGAAGCAAATGACTTCACAAGGCAGCAAGAATATATAAAACAAAAACAAAAATAATAAACAGAAATTCTCTTCTCTTTCCACAACATTCTCTCCTTTCCTATTCCTTTACACTCTTAGACATCTTATTCCCTATCCTCATGATCTCTAATCCTTTGAACTTTCTCCTATATGGGTTCTTCCTGACTTTACTTGCAGCTAGGTGGTTCAGTGGATAGAGCATTGATCTTGGAATCAGAAAGACTTACCTTCCTGAAATCAAATCTGGCCTCAGATATTAACTAGCTATATGACTCTAGACAAGTTACATAACTGTATTTGCTTTGGTTTCTTTATCTGTAAAGTAAGCTGAAGAAGGAAATAGCAAACCACTCCAGTATCTTTGCCAAGAAAACTCTAAATGGGGTTATGAAGNGTAGAAAGAAATAGCAAACCACTCCAGTATCTTTGCCAAGAAAACTCCAAAAGGGGTTTCAAAGAGCAGGACATGACTGAAACCATTGAAAAACAAACATGATTAACTTGAGAGCATCTAGCAAAGGGAGGCAGGGATGGTCAAACGTCTTGAGATCATGGCAGAGGGATATTAGATGAAGGAACTGCGAGTGTTTAGCTTGGAGAAGAGTCAGTTTAAGGAGTATATGACAACTGTCTCCAATTGTTTGAAAGGTTGTTATAGTGGAAGAGGGGTTAGATTTTTCTGCTTGATCCCAGAGAACTAAGATCAGTGACCAGAGGTTGAAAAGTGGCAAATTTAGCTTTGATGTCAGGGGATAAGAAGGAAATCCAAAAATCTTCCTAACAGAGATGCCTTCAAATGCTGTCTTGAGAAGCAGTGGGTTTCCCTTCACTAGGTGTTTTTAGTCAAGCCTTGATGACTCCTTGAGGTATAGGCTGTAAAGAGAAGTAGTCCTTAGGGCCAGGTTGGCAGCTAAAGTTCAGCTTCACTCTAGTGTTTAGTGATTTATTATTTTTTTTAGGCATCCCCATCCCCCATTCCCAGCTCTGCAAGGGGGGGGGGTTAATAATAGCAATGCCTTCATTCCATAATCCTCATGTGCCTGATGGATTTGCCTACCATCGCTGGGATGCAGCACTATAAACATTTCTGGGTTAAGGGACTACTCAAATGTTCTCAGGGCTTTAATTCAATTTACATTAGCAATCAAAAAGGGTCACTATAGGTTACCAGCTCCTGGGGCATAGACAATGCAAATGGAATGATGAGGTCATAGACCTGGAAAGGATCTCTGAATCCATCAAGTCCAACTTCTTCATTTTACAAATGAGAAAAATGAGGTCCAAGGAACTCAAATGACTTGCCCAGGGTCTCTTAGCTAGTAAGTGTCTAAAACAGGAATTTGAAGCTAAATCTTCCTGATTCCAAATACATGGATCTGATACTCTATGCTGCCTCAGTCAGCCCAGGCAAGTCCTGTGAATTTCTTCATCCCACCCCTTTTCTACTTTGCTGCCTTGGTAAGAAAGTATAAAAGCTATGGTTAGTACTACCTGGAGGTTTAAAGCACTGGCAGCTATTTCAATCTGAGGGATGATGGATGATAGGTTAGCATCAGAAGGGATCAAAATAAAGTTTAACCACACTCCATGGAACAAGCTGGGCTTTTCTTTGCTGTCGATCTGGGGGCAATATTTTGAAGTTAGATTTTGAAAGATGTCACAATCAGAGCTAAGAATTCACTGATATCTTAGGCAACATATTATATATCTCTCATTTAAAGAAAAATACAATCTAACTTTAAAAATGTACCATAGGAAAAACATATGAATATGCCTCACCTTATAGAGACTCACTTAAATTGCATTCTTAAATCATATCCCTAGTGGAAGCACAAGTCGGAGTTAAAGGTTATTAGATTGAAAGTTCTTGGGAAGCAAGGCAGCTAGTCTACATAAGATTGTGTTCTTTTAGTGTTCAGTTCTATGTCTTATGAAAATTGGTACTCATAAGCTGTTTGTCGGGTAGTAAAGGATGATAAGGATGATTTTTGATCAGGACCCACATAGGTGTTCAGCAAGATAAGCCAAGGCATAGTAGGATGTAAGCTCTTGGAGGGCAGGGGCAGCTTTTAGTTTTGTGGTTAAATGTTTAGTGCCTAGCACTTCATAGGTTCTTAATAAATGTTCATTGCTTGATCAACAGGGCTCAATATGGAGGAGAGAGGAATGCAAAAACGGTACCATTTTTAATATAACATTTTATAAATACCCATTTTGGATGGTAATAAATCCAACTCTCTGATTTGGAGTCAGAAAGACATGCATTCAAATTCTGCCCCAGATGCTTATGAGGTAAGTGACTGTAGGTTAGGAAACTCATCTGAGTCTCAGTTTCTCCATCTATAAAATGGGTAATTCATTTTTTCTTCCAATGCTTTAGGTATCTCAGGTTGCATAGAAAGGAATGACCTGCATTGACTAAGGAAATTTCTTTTCCTCACTCTTTCCCTAGACCCACAAAATCACAGACCCAGTGCCTATCCCTATCTTGGAAAATGAAAATAAAAATAGTACCTACTTCAAAGGAATTTGTGCAGATCGAGTGAAATATCTGTAAAGGCTTAACAATCCTTAAAGTGCTATAAAAATGCTATATGCTAGGCTTTGCATTTTGTGTATAAGTCCAACATTGTTTCATGTGAAAAGTGATAAAGGTCCAAAATTTGCTGAGGGTATATGGATATTTAGGACTGTGTTCTTAGCTCTAGACTTACAAAGAAGGCTCAATTCTCTCACCTCTTCCTTAATGTAGCAGCCTTTATTAAAATTCTCCTGGAGAAACTATTAATTCCAATTCTTTTTTAGAAAACTACATGTTTTACTGAAAGTCTTTAGAAAACAAACAAAAAAACTATCATGGCTTGCTAATGCAATACCTCCACTAATCTATCCCAATAGAAACCATTCCTTCTATCAAATTTGTACAGACAATCCAAACAAACCCATATGGCCATGCTCACTGTAGCCATAGCTCCTTCTGCACCTCTTAGACAAGAGGTAGGAATCAGGCTTCATTAGTAGTCTTCTGAAGTTATTTTGATTGATCAGGGCTTTGATCAGAGTTCTGAAGGCTTTCAAAACTGAAAGAATGAGTTTCGCTGAGGCTCTGCCAATAGAGCTTAAGGGCATGTCCTACAAGCTGGGATGGCTTCAATGGTCTGGATGTCTGACCATGCTTCTAGGATCAACTGAGCAAAATTCTGAGAAGCTTATTACCAAAGGGTCTTGATTTCCAGCCCAGCGCTCTCAGCCATCATCTCTGGAAGCAACTCCTATGGAGAAGCAGATTCCCACCAGCTGCCAAACAACTATTATATCCATAGGGTAGGCAAGACAGACTCCCTGAAGCAGCAGGGCACCTTGACAGTATATGTCAAGTAGCCTTCGCTGCCTTGACTATCCTCTTCCTTTAGACTTTGATAGAAATAGCCCAGGACTTTGCCCATAAGAGCTTTAGGAATGTCAGTGTGTTCAGGTACTGCACTCCATCTTAATCCTGGGAGGCAAGTCTTATAGAGATACAGCCAAAGCTACCGGAGATCTAGAAAACAAGTCCTTGGCACTGTCAGATGGTCCAGTATGAGAAACAGATATGATTTTGTCAATAAAAATGAAACTAAAGAAGAAACATTTCCATCTGCTTTGTTGATGCACCCTGAGGACCACAAGACCTTTTCACTTGGAGCTAAATCCTTCCACGTGTCCTTTCTTCTCCATTAGAATGGAATCTACTTGAGAGTAGGAGCTTTCTTACTTTTCTATTTATATCCTCAGTACTTATCATGGTGCCTTGTACATACTAAGTGCTTAATAAATGCTTCATTCATTCATTTATTCAGTGAAGGAAATGGCTCAGAGGTACACATTACACTGACTGGGTATTCCACATTGTTAAGGGAAAGTCAAAAGGGATTTCAAGAGCTATGAGTTCATTGACATGACTGATTGTTCTATTTCCCTGCTCCACGATGTGTTTAGTGGGGAGTTTTATTAAGCAAGTGGATTGTTTGCTTTTCCAGTATAATATAAGCTCCTTGTGGGCCAGGCATTCTTTTTTGTCTTCGTATCCCCAGAGTTTAGCACATACCTCAGGATTAGGAGATGTTTGTTGAATTGAGTTGGTTTGTTTTCTTCTTTTCTTGTTTGTTCAGGAGATGAAAGAGAAGGGGGACTACGCACCAGTCTGAGAGAGAGGCTTGCCATGGGGTTGGAGCTGGAAAGTGTTTGGACTGTCACATTTTATGATACAAGTGACTAATGGTTTCTTGATAGATATGTGAATATATTTCATTCTGCTTTCGTCTATAATAATTAAACTGCTATTTATCTGTGACCTTGAAGTGAGTGATTGAAACAACACTTGGATTTGGAAGAAATGGGTGTGTCTGGTTGATGGAAATGGAACTATGAGTGATACATCATGACTGATTGATCCTCTAGACACAAAAGCCCAAAAGGTAACAATAAGGCTAGGAATCCTGGGTAACTGACAAGCAAAAACTCTGTTAGTCTTGATTGCTGCTATAGTCAATCCATTACACAAATGTGTGGTATATGGGATAGAATATTTCTAAATGATGTGGACAAGGATGTCAAAGATGGATAGGGAGATGGATAAAAGGGGAAGAATATGTCCCTGGGGTGACCTAGCAAGTTAACATTTGAATCATGGACTGAAAAAGTTGAGAGGCAATAGTCCAAATACCTCAAGAGAAAATTCATGAACAAGGATGCTATCTTCTAGGAAAGGGGCAACATCTAGGGAGTATTCTTTGAACAGATAATGTAGCTATAGCCTTTTGACTGAGTTGTCAATAGCCATGTAACATCTGTCAGGCATCCAGGAATGGAGCAGATACTAACATGACTCCATCATGGCATTGGCAGCTAGATTGGTTTGAGTATTGGACACTGAATCAGGAAGACCTTAGTTCAATTCCAATCTCTTCTTCCAAAGAAGCAATTTAAATTATCAACAAATATGTGACCATAGGCAAGTCACTTTACTTTTGCCTCAGTTTTCTCATCTCTAAAATGGGGATAGTAATTGCACTGACTTCTTGAGGTTGTTGTCAAGATCAAATAAGATTATATTTGTAAAAATCTTTGCAAACCTTATGACATTACATAGATGCTAGCTGTTAGGTAACTGATTAGTTTTGAGGAGAACCTCTGAATATTTATTTTATTTTATTTTTTAAAACTCTTGCCTTCCATCTTGGAGTCAATACTGTGTATTGGCTCCAAGGCAGAAGAGTGGTAAGGGCTAGGCAATTGGGGTTAAGTGACTTACCTAGGGTCACACAACTGGGAAATGTCTGAGGCCAGATTTGAACCCAGGTCCTCCCATCTCTGGGCCTGGTCCCAATCCACTGAGCTACCCAGCTGCCTCTAACTCTGATATTTTATAAAGAATTAGAACCTTGCAATTTTATAACATCCACACAAACAGAACACTTGGATTCTAGTTCTGACTCTTGCCATTAAATATATTTTGTGACTTGGAGCAAGTAACTTCATCTCTCTAAGTTTCAACTTCCTCCTGTATAAATAAAGAAGTTAGACACATTGATAAAGATATGGCTCACCCTGCTTAGATGAAGGGAGGTAGCCCTGGAGGGTATTCCAAATATTTTAGCTTTCAGTGAGTAACCATGTGACTCAACTCTCCATCTCCTCCGACACCTTCCCAAATCAGCCTGCCTAGCAATGTTCCTTTCAGCAATATAGAGGAGACACAGAAAAACTCCCTAGGATACAACCTTCAACCAGCAGTCTTAGCTTCCTTCTGCCTCGCAGAAGTAGTCCAGGCTAGTTGTCCTGTCCAAGAGCGATGACTCCTAATCTAGAGGAACTCAAGTTCTTTTAGACGTGTCTAGATCTGAGCCCATCTGACCTCCAGGAATCTGAACCCCACACAGTTATCATGGATGTGATACTGACCCATTCACATGGATCTGACCCCTTCCTCAAATCTCACTTTCATTTGAGTTCACAGGAATCCATGTGGCTCCCATTCCTTCCATTTAGCTCATGTGGTTCCAAGTTGTTCCAGATAAGTAACATACCCACAGATTCTATTGGTTAAAATTTCTTTTGGGACTTAAGACTTTTCATTTTCCTCTGTATGATCTCGGCAGTGTTCTATATAGTCAATACTCTCTTACATTCTGAGATTTCTGTTCTTTGATTCTTTTGATGTAAAAGTCCATAATGTTTCAATGAACCTTCTGAATCCCAGGCTCCCTTGTGCTCCTACAGCATTTTTTATAATTAAGTAGTTGAAAGAAGTGAGTAGGCAGTCTTCAAAAGAAGAAATTTAAACTATCAACAAACCTATGGAAAAAATAGTCTGAATCACTTATAAGAGAAATATGTTAAAGCATTTGATATCCACCAGAATAGAAAAAAATAACAAAAAAATCAGTAAATGTTGGAAGAACTGAGGAATTATTAATAAATTACTGGGGCCTCTAAGTGATACAGGATGTAGAATACTGGCCCTGGAGTTAGGAAGGAAGACTCACTGAGTTCAAATCTGGCTTCAGACTCTAACTAGCAGTGTGACCCTGGGCAAGTCATTTAATCTTGTTTATCTCAATTTCTTCATCTGTAAAATGAGCTAGAGAAGGAAATGAAAAACAACTTTAGGATCCTTGACAAGAAAACCCCAAATGGTGTCACAAAGAGTCAGACATGACCGAAACAAATGAATTATAGCAATAATGCACTGTTGGTGGAATTATGAATTGGTACATCCATTTTGGAAAACAACTTACAATTTATTATATTTTTAAAATCATTAAATTATGTATGCTATTTGGTCTAGCAATATCAGGTTGAACAAATATTCCAAGGATGTCAAAGGAATAAATAGTTCCCATATATATACAGAAATACTTTTTGTGGTAGGAAAAAATACTGGAAACAAAATGAGTGTCCATCATTTGGGGAATGACTGAAGAAATGGTGTATATAAAAGCAATAGGATCTAATTTTGCATTAAGAAACAATAAATATAAAGGATTCAGAGAATCTTGGGAAGACTTGTACATATTGATACAGAGTGAAGTAATCCAAACAAATGGAGTAATTTACATGGTAATCAGTAAAGTAAAAGAGAAAAAAATAATATTAAAAAATTTCAGGATGCTGAATGATATAGAAAATGAATCTTGACTTTAGAACAGGTCTCCAAACTTTTGATGACACACTAGCAAAAAACTTTTGAGCATGCACCCTCCATATGCGAGTCCATCTATCATCAAGCATTTATTAATTACTACTTTGAACAGTATTAGGCTCTATATTGAGCACTAGGTATACAAAAAAAAAAAAAGCAAAAACAATCCCTCCGGTCAAGGAGCTTGTGGTGTAATGGTATGTTGACATAGTGTTAATTTATATGCATTCACTACTCTGCTGATAATTAGGTACATTATAAAATGTACATTGAAATAAATCTTTTAAAAGGATGAGATAAAATGAAAAAATATTTGGTCCTTGAATCAATAGAGAACCTGTGGAATTTATTGAGTAAGGGAGCAACATGATCAGACATTTGCTTTAGGAAAATCTCTTTGGCAGTTGTGTGGAGGATCAATTGGAGAGAGGAGTGACTTACTTAGACTGGTGGATCAGTTAAGAGACTATCAATAGTCCAAAGCGAAGTTCTCAGAGCCAGAAATAAAGTGGTGGCTAAATGAGAAGATCCGTTGGGACCAGATAGGGGAGGGAGAATTAATATGACTTGAAAACTGATTGGATGTGTTTATGTAGGTGAGGGAAAGTGAGATGTCAAAGATGATACCAAGGCTGGGAAAACATAGTGATGATTTGAAGGATGATGGTCCCCTCAATAGAAAGAGGGAAGTATAGAAACTGGATAGGATTCATCCTGATGAACATGCCTGTTCATCTCATAGGAATCATTTTGTCCCACCCCAAATTTAAAAAGGTAGAGCTCTTTTTCAACTACCTGTGCCTGTGAAGGTAGAACCCACTATCCAAAGGGAGCCCGCCATGACCAAGAAAGGTTGTAAGAGGCAGGAAAGTAGGGGTCAAATTTTCTGTGACCCCTGTATATTTGCTGGGTAATTGGACGAGGTTAAGGATGCTCTGAGGAGCCAACATCCAACTTATAAGTGGTGAAGCTGAGAGTTTGATTGACAGTGAGGGGAAAAGAGAAGGCAGTGGGATGGAAAGATGAATGTGGTTGTTTTAGATACAAATCTATAAATAGTTACTATAGTAAGAGTAGGATGCAACTTATCTTCCCATCCTCAGATTAATTGATCACCCACCACTTCAGGTCAGGCCACAGTCCCCCACTGGAGTGAGGCCAGACCCTCTCCTGCTGGGGATCCTGTTCCCCATTTTGGAGACCATTTCTTTAAAGGACTAATGGTGATGCTTCTAAGAGACAGGTGCTGGACTTTAGGTTTGGAATCAGGTATATGTTATTAGATATGGACAATAAGCTCAGTTATAGTTCTCTTCTAGGAAGGATTGGGAAAGGTCCTATTGGGAGGTGACTTAAAAAAGAGGCATTACTTGCGTGTGTGTGTGTGTGTGTGTGTGTGTGTGTGTGTATACATGTGTGTAAACTCTTGTCTTATGTCTTAGAAACAGCACTCTGTACTGGTTCCAGGGCAGAAGAGTGGTAAGGGCTAAGTAATGAGGGTTTTCTTGGCAAAGATACTGGAGTGGTTTTCCCATCTCTTTCTTTAGTTTGTTTTATAGATGAGGAAACTGAGGCAAACAGGATTAAGTGACTTGCCCAGAATCACATTGCTAGGAAGTGTCTAAGGCCAAATTTGAACCCAGGACCTCTCACCCACTGACTCTCAACCACTGAACCACCATATATATGTTTGTATTCCATAACTTCTTAGTGAATTGCCTTGAAATCTATTGAATTTACATTTCCTCTGTGATCTGGCTTATGTAAGGAGACTGATTATCACTCACTTTTCTGCAATGAATTTCATCACCTTCTGTACAAATGATACCATTCTCATGTCCATTCTGTGTTCTGGCAGAGCATGCCTGATTTCTGAACTCTCTCATAGGAAGGGAAAGATTACTGCATCGGGGAAAAGAAATTCACCAGACTTCCAGGGAGATTTTCTCTCCAGATACATTTTTTATCTCTACCTGAGAGCCCCTTCTTACATGTATAGCTTTAGCTGCATCCATTAGCTATTACGTATATAAATGGGCATGACATAGTGGATAGAGCACTGGGTCTGAAGTCAGGAAGATTCCTCTTCCTGAGTTCAAATCTGGCCTCAGATACTTATTAGCTGTGTGATCCTGGGGAAGTCACTTGATCCTGTTTGCCTCAGTTTCCTCATCAATAAAATGAACTAAAGAAAGAGTTGGAAAAACCACTCCAGTATCTTTGCCAAGAAAACTCCAAATGGTGTCACAATGAATCAGACACAACCAAAATGACTGAACAACCACAAATGTACATAAAATTTCTATCTACTTATGTTTCCCAGATAATGAGAATGGGAAGAAAGAGGAAGGGAGTGCTATGTGCCTGAGGCAAGTATCTAAACTAACATGACTCAGTTTTCTCTTCTGTAAAACAAAATAATTGAACTGGATTGACTTTAAAAGAAGTGTAACTAATGAGTAATGAATTGTTTAGGATTAGCCAGATAATGTTGATATTAGACAAAAATCAAGATGTTGGCCGATTAGCACAACAGTTGAATTCTAAATTAAAACACATGCTGACTTGGATCATAAAATTTGAGGGAGAAAGTATGATAGAGGTCATCTAGTCCCACTCCCTTATTTACTTTATAAATGAGTAAGATGAGGTCCAGAGAGGTGTTTGCTATCGTACAGTGCTACCTTCTAGAATAAATTGAGCGTAATCATAATGTAAACATACAAGGAGAGGCAATAATATAGATAGAGAGGTGATTATTCTGATACTTGACCTGATGAATAACATAACTAATAACCCAATTATGACTGCTGTTATGGCCTAGTGGCAGCTTTCGCATCACACTACCATGGTTTATACATTTTAGTTATAGATTTCTTTTTTTATAGAATTGTGGTTGGTGTCATTCCTTTAGATCTATGCCTAACACCATTGTTACTTGATTGATCATTTGTAAATGAATATGCACATTGAGCCTCTGGCTCAGTGTGTAATCATATTGATTCCTCCCTTATTTATTTAGATAACTATACTTAAGATGCTAATTGGTGCTTAGCATGTCTGACAACAGGATTTGCCTCAGCTATAAGTTGGCACATGCTGAGCCCAGCATATTCCTGCCAAGAGAAGGTAGCATCGGAGATGCAAGCCTGAAGGCAATGGTCACACCTGACCTCCAGGATCCTCTGTGACTATATTTACACCTCTGGGCTTCTGTGATGCTCCTAGTAAACTCGGTGCTCTGGATGAGGCAAGGCCAGAGAAAGACTTCATTCACACCACAGGTGTTTTATCTTCAGACACTGCAGGATTCCAGCCTTTCATCATGTCATCCTTGGCAGTATCCATAGCCTCAGCATAGCTTGGGGAGGTGGAAAGAAGCAGGAAATGATTCATGAGAAAGAGAAGGGAGGACTGGAGAGAGGAAGAGAGAAGGATAGTATAGAAGGAAGGTTTTTGAAGAGGAGAGGATGTCAGAAAGCAGCTGAGAATTAAAGGCAGTGAGAGGGTGGGGATATGCAAAGTGAAGGAGACACAGGAGAAGAAAGCATCATAGATTTAGAATTAGGAGAAATCTTAAAACAAGGATTCTTAAAAGGGTACAAGAACTTAAAAATACTTTGATAACTGTATTTCAATAAAACAGGTTCTTTTTTAATCCTATACATTTTATTTTATGCATTTAAAGACCATATTCCAAAAAGGGGTCCATAGGTATTACAAGTCAGCAAAGGGGACCTATGAAATAGAAAAGTTCAAAGATCCTTGTCTTACTTCTTTTGCAGTGAACTACCTCAGTTTCAGCACAAATGGCCATCCTGGGGTCTGCTCCTTCTTCCAGCAGAGCCTGCTCTCTGAAGCTTCTCTTATAGAGAGTAGATTACTGGGGTAGGTGAACAGAAGACCTAGTTTAGATTATAATAGTGAATCTAGACTGGAAAGTATTTGTAGAAGTCAACTAATTTAGCCATGCCTTCCTTCTTATTTGTTTTTTCTTTGTCTTATTTATCTTTCTTTTTCCTTCCTTCCTTCCTTCCTTCCTTCCTTCCTTCCTTCCTTCCTTCCTTCCTTCTTTCCTTCTTTCTGTCCTTCCTTCTTTCCTTCTTCCTTCCTTCC